>NC_041392.1:627210808-627237573 GCF_002162155.2 Triticum dicoccoides
AGGGGCGGTGGGAGGAGGGCTGCTGGCGGAGGAGGGAGGAGGGGGCGGCCGCAGGCGGAGGGAGGAGGGTGCGGTGGGAGGAGGAGGGTGGAGGGCACGGTGGGAGGAGGAGGGACGGAAGGAGGGAGTACCTCGGTGGCGGACGGGCGACGGCGGCGGCGGCGGCGACGAACGACAATGGTTATCGGTGCGGGCGAGAGTGACTGAGAGGGTGAGAGAGAGGGTCGGCCGCGTGGTGATAAGGTAGGGTTAGTAGTAGCGTGGGTATGAAAAAGCGCTACAGGTAAGGAGAATAGCGGTAGCGCGGTACAGTGTAAGGCGCTACTGCTATAACTAGCTGGATGGCGAGGCCATGGCAATTAGAGCAGTAGCGCGGTTTAGAGATGACGCGCTACTGCTATTTTTCTTTCAGCAGTGCGTTTTTCTGGCACGCTTGTTTGCTAAATAGCAGTAGCATCGTATTTTGAAGAGCACTGCTGGTAATATTCTGTATACTCCCTCCATTCCAAAATATAGTGCGCACGCGCTTCCCGAGATTCAACTTTGACCATAAATTTAACCAACGAGACCAACTGCGGCGGGAGAAAAAATTATATAATTGAAAACTTCTTTCGAATACGAATTCACTAATATAACTTTTGCTCCCGCCGCAATCGGTCTTGGTAGTTAAATTTACGGTCAAAGTTGAAACACGAGGATAGAGGAAGCACTACATTGTGGAATGGAGGGAGTACACAGAATATTACCAGCAGCGCTCTTCAAAATACGATGCTACTGCTATTTAGCAACAACGAGTAGTATAAGGTTTTCCCTAGTAGTGAGAGCCCGTCCTCTATAACACGTCACTCTTCTCATGGTAGGTTATTTTCTAGAGCATTCCAATTTTGAGCATGAAAAACTATTTTATGGAAATATACACGTGATTCGAGCATGAATGTGTACATATGCAAACAATTCATTTGGTACTATCTGTTGAAATATGAGATGAGCCTAGAGCCCATATGACAATTTTAGATTTGATCTCTAAGGGCCCATGTAGGTGGCATGACAAGGTGGTGGGAAGTTTAGTCCCACCCCGGAAGTGGAAGGAGAGTTGGAGTGGTTTATAAGGGATCCTCTCCATCATGCTATTGGATCTTGAGAAGAGATAAGGCCCTCGCGCACTCCTCCTCCTCCGCTCGCCTCGTCACGACGCGGCGCGCCGCGGCGCGGCGCGGCGCGGCGCGTGTTGCGGGATTGAGCCGAGCCGAGCTCACTCCTACGCGTTTCTTTTTGCCGGTCAGGAACGGAGAGTCTTTGACAGGTAGGGCCACGATCTGAGACGTCGGATAATGGGCTACCGACTTGGACGTGGGTTCAGCCCACGTCTCTCCACGCGCGGCTGCACATATATATGTGGGACGCTGCCAACCCTAGCCGCCACGAAACAGAATGCATCTCCGCCTCCACGCCCACGTCGTTCATCTGCTGCTGCTGCCGCCGGCGACTCTGTCCCATTCACCGCGTACACGGTTGACGGGAGAGCAGGCCTCCAAAACCCCGCTTCTCCGGATCCTGTACGGGAGAGGGGCGATTAGGTTTTTGGGTAGCGATTACGCGACTGCTCGCTTCTGTTCATCTACGTCCGCATCACCTTCGTCATCACCATGTCGACCGACGCCGACCGTGCCGTCGCTGAGAAGGCCGAGGCCCACAAGAAGGCCGCCGAGGATGCCGCGGCTGCTGCAGCCGCCACCACCGCTGCGTGGCCGAATGGAGGGTATACATCGTTTATCCTTCTCGTGTTTCTTTCTGTTATAGCAGCACTAGCGATATGCGTAGATGTTTCTACTATATGCGTAGTACATGCTCTGTTAGATCGTAATCAGTGTGTTATCAATGTTGTCCATGTCATGCTCATGATTTATTCATGGATTAACTTAATCGAAAAACTACCTATTTTCTTATCAATCCAAAAACCTAACGTGTGTAGGAGTTTTTTGAATTTTGGTTTTTGCTGCTGCACTGAAACCGTCTCCGTTTACGGGGACGTACTTTAAGCGTTGGCAGACTAAAACCACCTTATGGCTCACGGCCATGAACGTGTTCTGGGTCGCCGGTGTGACTCCCACAGGAATGATCGCTCCTGAACAGGAGAAGGCGTTCAAGGAGGCCACTGTCGTGTTCCTTGGGGCAGTTCTGAGCGTGATTGGAGATAAGCTGGTTGACGCATATTTGCATGTGCGGTCTGCCAAGGACTTGTGGGAGGCGCTCGAATCTAAGTTCGGGGCTGCCGATGCAGGGAGCGAGATGTATATTATAGAGTAGTTCCACGATTACAAGATGGTTGAAAACCGTCCTGTATTGGAGCAGGCTCATGAGATAATATGCATTGTTAAGGAGCTTGAGCTTCTTAAGTGCGAGTTACCGAGCAAGTTTGTCGCGGACTGCATAATCGCTAAGCTTCCCAATTCCTGGAGGAACTTTGCCACCACTCTGAAACATCAGAGGCGTGAATTCTCTGTGGAGGATGTCATAGGCCATCTGAGTGTTGAGCAGAATTCAAGGGCAAAGGACTCGCATGGAAAAGGGGTAGAAGGAACTTCTATGGCCAATATGGTGCATCAGAAGAACTCCAATTCCACAAGTCCAAGGAAAAGAACGGTGTCCAACAGAGTGCCGACTTTAAGAAGAAGGGTAAGAAGACCTTCAAGAAGAATAAGAAGGATGAGGGCTGCTTTACTTGTGGTTCGCTTGAACATTGGGCCAACAAGTGCCCAAACAAGTATAAGAAGCAAGGGCAGGACTCCAAGTCTGTCAATATGATTGTGAGCAACAATGAGAGTGGTGCATCTGGGTACGGTAATTTATTTGTTGTATTTTCAGTTTGGCCGTCCACCGATTGGTGGGTCAACACAGGTGCAGGTGTTCATGTGTGTGCTGACATTTCATTGTTTTCTTCTTACCAGGCCACAGGTCATGGGTCCGTACTGATGGGGAATGGCGCGAGTGCTTTTGTTCTTGGTGTTGGCACGGTTGATCTGAAGTTTACTTCGGGAAGGATCGTGCAGTTGAAGAACGTGCAGCATGTCCCCGCCATCAAGAAGAACCTCGTTAGTGGCTCCCTTCTATGTAGAGAAGGGTTTAAGTTGGTATTCGAGTCTAATAAATTAGTTGTTACGAAATATGGACTATTTGTTGGAAAGGGTTATGAATGCGGAGGCATGTTCCACCTTTCTCTTGCAGATCTATGTAATAAAGTCGTGAACAATATTCATTTGAGTGTTAATGAATCTGAAGTCTGGCATTCACGTCTTTGTCACATTAGTTTCAGTGTTATGACGCGGCTAGCAAAATAGAATTTAATCCCGAGTTTCACTTTAGCCAAAGGTTCTAAGTGCCATTCATGTGTGCAATCTAAGCAACCTCGCAAGCCTCACAAGGCAGCAGAGGAGAGACACTTGGCGCCACTGGAACTCATACATTGTGATCTTTGTGAGATGAATGGTGTGTTGACTAAAGGTGGAAAGAAATATTTCATGACTTTGATAGATGATTCCACTAGATATTGCTATGTGTATCTGTTAAATACTAAAGATGAGGCTCTACACTACTTCAAATTCTATAAGGCAGAAATTGAGAATCAACTTGAAAAGAAAATTAAACGAGTCCGGTCAGATTGTGGTGGAGAGTACTTCTCGAAAGAGTTTGATGCCTTTTGTGTGGAACACGGCATTATTCACGAGAGGACGCCTCCCTACTCACCCCAGTCAAACGGGGTTACCGAGCGGAAAAACCGTACTCTAACTGATTTGGTTAACGCCATGTTAGATACGTCGGGTTTATCCAAGGCATGGTGGGGGAGGCTATAATGACATCATGTCATGTCCTGAATAAAGTTCCAACAAAGGATAACGAGATCACTCCTTATGAGAAGTGGACCAAGAGAAGGACAACACTCTCGTACTTACGTACCTGGGGATGCTTGGCGAAAGTTAATGTGCCGATCCCCAAAAAGCGTAAGCTTGGACCAAAGACTGTGGACTGTGTTAATTTGGGCTACGCTATGAATAGTGTTGGCTATAGATTTCTAGTAGTGAAATCTGAGGTACCTGATATGAAGGTCGGTATAATTATGGAGTCTAAAGATGCTACATTCTTTGAGGACATTTTCCCCATGAGAGATGTACAAAGCACTTCTAGACAGGAATCTGAGGAGACTCCTGAACCTGCCATTCCAATGGAATATTTTAATCAAACACATGATGAAAATCCTGAGGAGGATAATGAGGAATCCCTTGTTAGGGGCAAGAGACAAAGGACTGTAAAGACCTTTGGTGATGATTTCTTCATATACCTCGTGGAGGATAATCCCACTTCTATTTTAGAAGCGTATGCATCTCCAGAAGCTGACTACTGGAAGGATGCGGTCCGTAGCGAGATGGATTCCATCATGGCTAACGGGACTTGGGAGCTTACTGAACGTCCTTATGGTTGCAAACCATTGGGATGCAAGTGGGTGTTCAAGAAGAAGCTTAGGCCCGATGGTACGATAGAAAAGTACAAGGCTAGGCTTGTAGCCAAGGGCTACGCCCAGAAAGAAGAAGAAGATTTCTTCGACACCTATTCACCTGTGGCCAGACTGACCACCATTCGAATATTACTCTCGTTGGCGGCCTCACATGGTCTTCTCATTCATCAGGTGGATGTTAAGACGGCTTTCCTGAACGGAGAGCTAAAAGAGGAAATCTATATGCAACAGCCTGATGGCTTTGTGATGGATGGTCAGGAAGGAAAGGTGTGTAAGTTTGTGAAATCTTTGTATGGCCTAAGACAAGCGCCTAAGCAATGGCATGACAAGTTTAATGAAACATTGACATCTGTTGGCTTTGTTGTTAATGAGGCCGACAAATGTGTATACTATCGCTATGGTGGGGGCGAAGGAGTTATACTATGTTTGTATGTTGATGACATACTGATATTTGTGACTAATCTCAAGTTTATTGAGGAAGTTAAGTCTTTCCTATCTCAGAACTTTGAGATGAAGAACCTTGGAGTGGCTGATGTTATCTTGAACATCAAGCTATTGAGAGATGATGAAGGTGGGATTACACTTCTGCAATCCCATTATGTTGAGAAGGTGTTGAGTCGTTTTGGATATTCGGACTGCAAACCATCTCAAACACCATATGATCCTAGTGTGCTGATTCGAAAATCTAAAGGCACAGCTATAGATCAATTGAGATACTCTCAGATTGTTGGTTCACTCCAGTATCTAGCGAGCGCAACGAGGCCTGACATTGCATTTGCTATTAGCAAACTGAGCCGGTTTGTTTCCAAACCGGGTGATGTACATTGGCGTGCTCTTGAGAGAGTTATGCGCTATCTGAAAGGTACTATGAACTATGGACTTCACTATACCGGATACCCATCGGTACTTGAAGGGTATAGTGATGCGAATTGGATCTCTGATGCTGATGAGATGAAGGCCACAACTGGGTATATGTTTACTCTTGGAGGTGGTGCTGTTTCCTGGAAGTCTTGCAAGCAAACGATCTTAATAAGATCGACAATGGAAGAAGAATTAACAGCATTAGACACATCGGGTGGCGAAGCAGAATGGCTTCGAGATCTGTTGATGGACTTGCCAGTGGTTGAGAAGCCGGTTCCGGCCGTCCTTATGAACTGTGACAATCAAACAGTTATTGTCAAGGTGAAGAGTTCAAAGGACAACATGAAGTCCAACAAACACATAAGAATGAGATTGAAAGCTGTCAGAAAATTGAGGAACTCCGGAGTGATAGCATTGGATTATATTCAAACGGCTAAGAATCTGGCAGATCCCTTTACTAAAGGGCTATCACGTGTTGTGATAGATAGCGCATCAAGGGAGATGGGTATCAGACCCACATGAGTTTCCTTGGTAGTAACCCAACCTATGTGATCGGAGATCCCGTGAAGTAGGACCTGGGAAAACAAGCCAGTGGTGAACTGAGGAGAGTAACTTTAATTACCCACTCCGTTGGAGATGCAATACTCTCGGAAACTGTATGGAAGGATGACTACTGTCTTAATGTGTTCCAAGGCTTATATGCATAAGAAAGATGCTATCCTACAGAGCGATCTTTGGAGGAACACACCTATATGAGCCCGACTGCTAGTCACAGTCTATGAGATTGGGGTGATCTCTAGCAAGCTCATGAACAGGCCAGGAGTGTGACTAATATGCTCCACCCGAGGGGTTGGCCTTCGGCAGCCTCGTATCAGTGAGACTTGTGGTGAAACTTCTTGACGCCAAACTGACAATTCAAGGCATAGTCCATTGTTCAGTTGTGAAGGAGTGAAACTACTTGGTCTAGGTGGAGCTCAACCTTAATCGGTCTTCACTGAGATGCTGGTATATCAAAACATCGTTTGGAACAAAGGACAAAGTGGGCCCCTGAGATCTGGTGGGGGATTGTTGAAATATGAGATGGGCCTAGAGCCCATATGACAATTTCAGATATGATCTCTAAGGGCCCATGTAGGTGGCATGACAAGGTGGTGAGAAGTTTAGTCCCACCCCGGAAGTGGAAGGAGAGTTGGAGTGGTTTATAAGGGATCCTCTCCATCATGCTATTGGAGCTTGAGAAGAGATGAGGCCCTCGCGCACTCCTCCTCCTCCTCCACTCGCCTCGCCACGCCACGCCACGCATCGTCACGATGCGCCGCGGGTTGCGGGATTGAGCCGAGCCGAGCCGAGCTCACTCCTATGCGCTTCTTTTTGCCGGTCAGGAACGGAGAGTCTTTGACAGGTAGGGCCACGATCTGAGACGTCGGATCGTGGGCTACCAACTTGGACGTGGGTTCAGCCCACGTCTCTCCGCGCGCGGCCGCACATATATATGTGGGACGCTGCCAACCGTAGCCGCCACGAAACAAAACGCATCTCCGCCTCCACGCCCACGTCGTTCCTCTGCTGCTGCTGCCGCCGACGACTCCGTCCCGTTCACCGCATACATGGTTGACGGGAGAGCAGGCCTCCGAAACCCCGCTTCTCCGGATCCTGTACGGGAGAGGGGCGATTAGGTTTTTGGGTAGCGATTACATGACTGCTCGCTTCTGTTCATCTACGTCCGCATCACCTTCGTCATCACCATGTCGACCGACGCCGACCGTGCCGCCGCTGAGAAGGCCGAGGCCGACAAGAAGGCCGCCGAGGATGCCGCGGCTGCTGCCGCTGCCACCACCGCTGCGTGGCCGATTGGAGGGTATACATCGTTTATCCTTCTCGTGTTTCTTTCTGTTATAGCAGCACTAGCGATATGCGTAGATGTTTCTACTATATGCGTAGTACATGCTCTGTTAGATCGTAATCAGTGTGTTATCAATGTTGTCCATGTCATTCTCATGATTTATTCATGGATTAACTTAATCGAAAAACTACCTATTTTCTTAGCAATCCAAAAACCAAACGTGTGTAGGAGTTTTTCGAATTCTGGTTTTGCTGCTGCACTGAAACCGTCCCCGTTTACGGGGACGTACTTTAAGCGTTGGCAGACTAAAACCACCTTATGGCTCACAGCCATGAACGTTTTCTGGGTCGCCGGTGTGACTCCCACAGGAACGATCGCTCTTGAACAGGAGAAGGCGTTCAAGGAGGCCACTGTCGTGTTCCTTGGGGCAGTTCTGAGCGTGATTGGAGATAAGCTGGTTGACACATATTTGCATGTGCGGTCTGCCAAGGACTTGTGGGAGGCGCTCGAATCTAAGTTCGGGGCTGCCGATGCAGGGAGCGCGATGTATATTATAGAGCAGTTCCACGATTACAAGATGGTTGAAAACCGTCCTGTATTGGAGCAGGCTCATGAGATAATATGCATTGTTAAGGAGCTTGAGCTTCTTAAGTGCGAGTTACCGAGCAAGTTTGTCGCGGGCTGCATAATCGCTAAGCTTCCCAATTCCTGGAGGAACTTTGCCACCACTCTGAAACATCAGAGGCATGAATTCTCTGTGGAGGATGTCATAGGCCATCTGAGTGTTGAGCAGAATTCAAGGGCAAAGGACTCGCACGGAAAAGGGGTAGAAGGAACTTTTGTGGCCAATATGGTGCATCAGAAGAACTCCAATTCCACAAGTCCAAGGGAAAGAACGGTGTCCAACAGAGTGTCGACTTTAAGAAGAAGGGTAAGAAGACCTTCAAGAAGAATAAGAAGGATGAGGGCTGCTTTACTTGTGGTTCGCTTGAACATTGGGCCAACAAGTGCCCAAACAAGTATAAGAAGCAAGGGCAGGACTCCAAGTCTGTCAATATGATTGTGAGCAACAATGAGAGTGGTGCATCTGGGTACGGTAATTTATTTGCTGTATTTTCAGTTTGGCCGTCCACCGATTGGTGGGTCGACACAGGTGTAGGTGTTCATGTGTGTGCTGACATTTCATTGTTTTCTTCTTACCAGGCCACAGGTCATGGGTCCGTACTGATGGGGAATGGCGCGAGTGCTTTTGTTCTTGGTGTTGGCACGGTTGATCTGAAGTTTACTTCGGGAAGGATCGTGCAGCTGAAGAACGTGCAGCATGTCCCCGCCATCAAGAAGAACCTCGTTAGTGGCTCCCTTCTATGTAGAGAAGGGTTTAAGTTGGTATTCGAGTCTAATAAATTAGTTGTTACGAAATATGGACTATTTGTTGGAAAGGGTTATGAATGCGGAGGCATGTTCCACCTTTCTCTTGCAGATCTATGTAATAAAGTCGTGAACAATATTCATTTGAGTGTTAATGAATCTGAAGTCTGGCATTCACGTCTTTGTCACATTAGTTTCGGTGTTATGACGCGGCTAGCAAAATAGAATTTAATCCCGAGTTTCACTTTAGCCAAAGGTTCTAAGTGCCATTCATGTGTGCAATCTAAGCAACCTCGCAAGCCTCACAAGGCAGCAGAGGAGAGACACTTGGCGCCACTGGAACTCATACATTCTGATCTTTGTGAGATGAATGGTGTGTTGACTAAAGGTGGAAAGAAATATTTCATGACTTTGATAGATGATTCCACTAGATATTGCTATGTGTATCTGTTAAATACTAAAGATGAGGCTCTACACTACTTCAAAATCTATAAGGCAGAAGTTGAGAATCAACTTGAAAAGAAAATTAAACGAGTCCGGTCAGATCGTGGTGGAGAGTACTTCTCGAAAGAGTTTGATGCCGTTTGTGAGGAACACGGCGTTATTCACGAGAGGACGCCTCCCTACTCACCCCAGTCAAACGGGGTTGCCGAGCGGAAAAACCGTACTCTAACTGATTTGGTTAGCGCCATGTTAGATACGTCGGGTTTATCCAAGGCATGGTGGGGGAGGCTATAATGACATCATGTCATGTCCTGAATAAAGTTCCGACAAAGGATAACGAGATCACTCCTTATGAGAAGTGGACCAAGTGAAGTACAACACTCTCGTACTTACGTACCTGGGGATGCTTGGCGAAAGTTAATGTGCCGATCCCCAAAAAGCGTAAGCTTGGACCAAAGACTGTGGACTGTGTTAATTTGGGCTACGCTATGAATAGTGTTGGCTATAGATTTCTAGTAGTGAAATCTGAGGTACCTGACATGAAGGTCGGTATAATTATGGAGTCTAAAGATGCTACATTCTTTGAGGACATTTTCCCCATGAGAGATGTACAAAGCACTTCTAGACAGGAATCTGAGGAGACTCCTGAACCTGCCATTCCAATGGAATATTATAATCAAACACATGATGAAAATCCTGAGGAGGATAATGAGGAATCCCTTGTTAGGGGCAAGAGACAAAGGACTGTAAAGACCTTTGATGATGATTTCTTCATATACCTCGTGGAGGATAATCCCACTTCTATTTCACAAGCGTATGCATCTCCAGAAGCTGACTACTGGAAGGATGCGGTCCGTAGCGAGATGGATTCCATCATGGCTAATGGGACTTGGGAGCTTACTGAACGTCCTTATGGTTGCAAACCATTGGGATGCAAGTGGGTGTTCAAGAAGAAGCTTAGGCCCGACGGTACGATAGAAAAGTACAAGGCTAGGCTTGTGGCCAAGGGCTACGCCCAGAAAGAAGAAGAAGATTTCTTCGACACCTATTCACCTGTGGCCAGACTGACCAACATTTGAATATTACTCTCGTTGGCGGCCTCACATGGTCTTCTCATTCATCAGATGGATGTTAAGACGGCTTTCCTGAACGGAGAGCTAAAAGAGGAAATCTATATGCAACAGCCTGATGGCTTTGTGATGGATGGTCAGGAAGGAATGGTGTGTAAGTTGGTGAAATCTTTGTATGGCCTGAGACAAGCGCCTAAGCAATGACATGACAAGTTTAATGAAACATTGACATGTGTTGGCTTTGTTGTTAATGAGGCCGACAAATGTGTATACTATCGCTATGGTGGGGGCGAAGGAGTTATACTATGTTTGTATGTTGATGACATACTGATATTTGGGACTAATCTCAAGTTTATCGAGGAAGTTAAGTCTTTCCTATCTCAAAACTTTGAGATGAAGAACCTTGGAGTGGCTGATGTTATCTTGAACATCAAGCTATTGAGAGATGATGAAGGTGGGATTACACTTCTGCAATCCCATTATGTTGAGAAGGTGTTGAGTCGTTTTGGATATTCGGACTGCAAACCATCTCAAACACCATATGATCCTAGTGTGCTGATTCGAAAGTCTAAAGGCACAGCTATAGATCAATTGAGATACTCTCAGATTGTTAGTTCACTCCAGTATCTAGCGAGCGCAACGAGGCCTGACATTGCATTTGCTATTAGCAAACTGGGCCGGTTTGTTTCCAAACTGGGTGATGTACATTGGCGTGCTCTTGAGAGAGTTATGCGCTATCTGAAAGGTACTATGAACTATGGACTTCACTATACCGGATACCCGTCGGTACTTGAAGGGTATAGTGATGCGAATTGGATCTCTGATGCTGATGAGATGAAGGCCACAACTGGGTATATGTTTACTCTTGGAGGTGGTGCTGTTTCCTGGAAGTCTTGCAAGCAAACGATCTTAATAAGATCGACAATGGAAGAAGAATTAACAGCATTAGACACATCGGGTGGCGAAGCAGAATGGCTTCGAGATCTGTTGATGGACTTGCCAGTGGTTGAGAAGCCGGTTCCGGCCGTCCTTATGAACTATGACAATCAAACAGTTATTGTCAATGTGAAGAGTTCAAAGGACAACATGAAGTCCAACAAACACATAAGAATGAGATTGAAAGCTATCAGAAAATTGAGGAACTCCGGAGTGATAGCATTGGATTATATTCAAACGGCTAAGAATCTGGCAGATCCCTTTACTAAAGGGCTATCACGTGTTGTGATAGATAACGCATCAAGGGAGATGGGTATCAGACCCACGTGAGTTTCCTTGGTAGTAACCCAACCTATGTGATAGGAGATCCCATGAAGTAGGACCTGGGAAAACAAGCCAGTGGTGAACTGAGGAGAGTAACTTTAATTACCCACTCCGTTGGAGATGCAATACTCTCAGAAACTGTATGGAAGGATGACTACTGTCTTAATGTGTTCCAAGGCTTATATGCATAAGCAAGATGCTATCCTACAGAGCGATCTTTGGAGGAACACACCTATATGAGCTCGACTGCTAGTCACAGTCTATGAGATTGGGGTGATCTCTAGCAAGCTCATGAACAGGCCAGGAGTGTGACTAATATGCTCCACCCGAGGGGTCGGCCTTCGGTAGCCTCGTATCAGTGAGACTTGTGGTGAAACTTCTTGATGCCAAACTGACAATTCAAGGCATAGTCCATTGTTCAGTTGTGAAGGAGTGAAACTACTTGGTCTAGGTGGAGCTCAACCTTAATCGGTCTTCACTGAGATGTTGGTATATCAAAACATCGTTTGGAACAAAGGACAAAGTGGGCCCCTAAGATCTGGTGGGGGATTGTTGAAATATGAGATGGGCCTAGAGCCCATATGACAATTTCAGATTTGATCTCTAAGGGCCCATGTAGGTGGCATGACAAGGTGGTGAGAAGTTTAGTCCCACCCCGGAAGTGGAAGGAGAGTTGGAGTGGTTTATAAGGGATCCTCTCCATCATGCTATTGGAGCTTGAGAAGAGATAAGGCCCTCGCGCACTCCTCCTCCTCCGCTCGCCTCGCCACGCGTCGTCACGACGCGCCGCGGGTTGCGGGATTGAGCCGAGCCGAGCCGAGCTCACTCCTATGCGCTTCTTTTTGCCGGTCAGGAACGGAGAGTCTTTGACAGGTAGGGCCACGATCTGAGACGTCGGATCGTGGGCTACCGACTTGGACGTGGGTTCAGCCCACGTCTCTCCACGCGCGGCCGCACATATATATGTGGGACGCTGCCAACCCTAGCCGCCACGAAACAAAACGCATCTCCGCCTCCACGCCCACGTCGTTCCTCTGCTGCTGCTGCCGCCGGCGACTCCGTCCCGTTCACCGCGTACACGGTTGATGGGAGAGCAGGCCTCCGAAACCCCGCTTCTCCGGATCCTGTACGGGAGAGGGGCGATTAGGTTTTTGGGTAGCGATTACGCGACTGCTCGCTTCTATTCATCTACGTCCGCATCACCTTCGTCATCACCATGTCGACCGACGCCGACCGTGCCGCCGCTGAGAAGGCCGAGGCCGACAAGAAGGCCGCCGAGGATGCCGCGGCTGCTGCCGCCGCCACCACCGCTGCATGGCCGATTGGAGGGTATACATCGTTTATCCTTCTCATGTTTCTTTCTGTTATAGCAGTACTAGCGATATGCGTAGATGTTTCTACTATATGCGTAGTACATGCTCTGTTAGATCGTAATCAGTGTGTTATCAATGCTGTCCATGTCATGTTCATGATTTATTCATGGATTAACTTAATCGAAAAACTGCCTATTTTCTTATCACTATGTGCCCTTTTTGTGAGTTTACAGAGGAACCTCTTCCTTCCCTTAATAGCTTCTATATGCCTATCAGGTGTAAAGCTATATGTTTGCCAAACCAGCAACATGAAATCTTATGGCAACAAAGTTGGAGGATTCGAGAGTTCTCACTATGGAGTAAAAATAAAAGTGACACTATAAATTAGATCACAAATAATAACACAAGTGGTTTGCACATAAATTAGATCACATATAAGGGCATATCCAGCCGTTGGCCCCCCCAGGAGGGGCAAAAAATCGCCCCCTGGGGCGCACCGGCGCTAAACCGCGCACTGGGGGCGTGATGCCCCCCAGTCGCGGCCCCCCACGGGTTTTTAAAATGTTCAAATTCAGCGCAAACACAACGCAAACACGGGAGAGTTCGTTCAAATTTAAACATATTTTACAAAAAAAGAAAAAAAAAACTACCGCGGGCTACCCCGCCGTCTCCCTCGCCGCCCGCCTCGCCGCCCGCCCACGCGGTTCTACATGCCGAGGAGGCTGTAGAACTGCGTGTAGTCACCACCGCCGCCGTCGTCGTCATCGTCTCCCCCGCCTACGCCTCTACCATCCCTGCTGCATCCCTCCCTCGGTTGGCGCGGTGGGTTGGACGGTCCGGGGGTGTTGTCGTCGCTATCGAGGACGACGACACCGTCCTCGTCTTCGCGCCCATGTTTGCGGGCGGCGATCTCCTCCAGGGCCCGGCGCTGCCGGATCATCTCCTCGCGCAGGTAGTCATCGCGCGACCACCGCATGGCGTCCTCATCGGAGAAGCCGCGCCGGGCTATCTCCTCGTACTCCGGGGGGAGGCTGGACTCCACCTTGGGCTCGACGAGGGCGCCGAAGCTGCGGGTACGCGCGCTGACAGGCGTGTCCTGGGGCTCCGGCTTGACGGGGCGGAGGTGGAGGCAGGGAGAGCCGCCGGACGAGGAGGAGGACACCCCGGTCTCCATGCGCCTCGGCGTCCAGGAGCTTCCCCGGCGGCGTGAGAAGGACGGGGGAGAGAGGACGGACTCCAATGTGCGCCCGGGCACGCCCCACCACCGACGCCGGCCGGCGGCGTTGAACCTGCCGGAGGGCACGACGCCGTTGGTGGCCTCGAGCTGCTCGTCGTGCCGGCGGCGGAAGTACGGCTCCCAGATTGGGCTGTTGGGGACGTACCGGAGCCCCTCCCTCGCCGCACGCGGCAGGGATGAGCGGATGCGTGCGATCTCCGCACGCCGCGCCGCGCCGGTGGGTACCGGGGGCACCGGCACGCCGCCGGCGCTGATCCTCCACGCCCCGGGCACCCGCATGTCCGGTGGGACCGGGTACTCGGCCTCGAAAAGGAGGCGAGCCTCGTCCTCGTGCAGATGACGGCGTCCGAATCCGTTCGCCGCCGCGCCGTCTCCTGGGAAACGCTCGGCCATGCTTTCTCAACTGGTAACAGCGAGAGGAGGAAAGGGGGAGAAATGAGCGCGTCGTCGGTGGATGATCGGGGTGAGTCTCTCCGGCGCGCTTGCAGTCGGCTTTTATAGGCGGAGACGCCGCGCGGTAGGCTTGGTCGGCGCGTTACGCGTGGCGTGATTGCGTGGCGGCCGAGGGACGCGTCGCCCAGCCTTCACTGCGCCGCCCGCGAGGCATCAATGGAGGCTGACCGGCGCGGCAGCGTGCGGCAGCTTTGGCATTGATTCGCCGCGGGAAATGAGGCGATGAGGACGACGAAGGGGCGAGAAGAGAGTAGAGTCGCTAATGCGGCGGGCCCGCAGCTCTTCGCGCCAAAAACGATTCGCCCGGCGCCCCCGAGCAACCCCCAACGCGCTGGGTTCGGGTTGGGTCCGCCGGCGCCAATTTCGGCCCTAGCCGGCGAAAACTGGGCTCTTGGGGACGCGACTGGGCCGATTTTTTGGCGCCGGCGGACGAAAAAACGCCTGGGGGGCCTTTTTGGGGGCGCGGCTGGAGATGCCCTAACAAACCGAGTGGTTTGCACATAAAGAAACGATAAATCTATAAATGTAATTATATATTTTACCTTATTTATGATATAGGAGCGGAATGTATAGTATGATATCAATCAATCAATTTTTTTAAACAAGGCAAGACTACTAGCGAACTCAACCTCGCTCTCAATGTAACTAACCCATAGTGAACCAATTTCAATGACGAAGGAGTTTGGGGTTTGGATAATCAAGAAATGTCACTATTAGTGATAAAAACGTGTCACTCAATGAGAACATCATATATCTTTTTTGGGCGCGTAATTCAAGTTTGTTATCATCGTAACATAATCTAAAACCCAATATTGTTGCTCCAATTTTTAGTGTCACCCACTAATCTGTTAATGTTATGCAATATTGGTTTCATCATGCAAAAATAATAAAATAATCAAAAGCCAATAAAATGGCTTCCTACAATACATAAACAAATAAAAGATCTAGTCGCGCAGATGTGCGGGTGAACCCGCTAGTTAATAAATGAAAAGGACAGTTCAGAAAGGACAAACCAAACCGAACCAGGCCGTCGTACCGTGCCCTTCACCCTCCTTCAACCCAACGTTGACAAGTGACGTCTAGTCTTGTGTGTTGTCTGGTCGTTTTCGGCTTGAGCTCTGGTCGTTTCCGGGATAATCTAGCAAGATTATTTTTTAATAGTTTAATAGAGCTCCCGGCGTGGGCAGCGTGCTTTCCAAGTAGACCATCCAAAGGGGGTAAACCAGGATTCAGACCACAAACCTGGTTTGGCTACGCTGTTCTGGTGCTCTTTTAGAGAGTGACTCTGTTTTTGTTTGCTCTCCAAATCAAGTCCACTGCTTGGATGGGTGGGTCTTTCTTGTCACGTCCTGACGGGAACATTCCCAGAACCAAAGGACGCCTCTACGATCACGTCCTGACAGTAAATGTGTCACTCTACGATCATTGCTACCGTATCCAACATATTTCACTGATGTGATATATGTTGACTTGTCCTAACGATTGACTTGCTTACGTGGCAAACTCATCCTTCTCATCTCTCTTCGCATCCGATGAATGAACTTGAGCACTGGCTGCCGCAAATGCCCACCAGCCATGGAGCCCGTGACGATGTACCGCATGGCTGCTCGGCTCTCTTAGTTAAAGAGAATTGTTTGCCGTGCAATGCCCCGAGGAGAAGGTCATGTATTTATATGGGCAATGACTTGATTGCCAAGATTACAAGTACAGGATAAGTACAACAACCGGTGGACATATACGCTGGTTGTTTGAACAAGATATACATGACCTATTCTAACTAACTTACGTTAAGATCTTGTACGTTAACATTCCCCCTCAATGTCAACCTGTATGAAGGTGGAGATTGGAACGTAGACGTGCAAGCATCAACTTTGTCAAGGGTTTTGTGAAAGCATCAACAATCTGATCAGCAGAGGAGATGTACCGCACTTCCAATGCTGTCATGGCCACCTTCTCTCTGACAAAATGGAAGTCTACCTCAATGTGCTTGGTGCGAGCGTGGAACACCGGATTAGCAGTGAGGTAAGTTGCGCCGAGGTTGTCACACCAAAGAACAGGAGCTCGAGGCTGAGATACTCTGAGTTCTCTCAGCAAGGACTGCAACCATGTTGCTTCTGCTGTTCCATTTGCCAAGGCTTTGTATTCCGCTTCAGTCGACGATCGTGACACTGTTGGCTGTTTCCGAGCGCTCCATGAGATGAGGTTGGGTCCGAAGAAAACCGCGAAGCCACCTGTGGATCTACGATCGTCCGCACAGCCGGCCCAATCCGCATCAGTGTAGATGCTTATCAAGGTGGATGGAGATTGCCGAAGTGTCAATCCTGTTGACACAGTGCCTTTCACAAACCGCAAGATTCTCTTCACAGCTTCCCAATGCACATCAGTAGGTCGTGATAGATACCGGCAGACCTTGTTGACGGCATAGGATAAATCAGGCCATGTCAAGGTCAAATACTGAAGTGCCCCGACCATGCTTCTGTACTGAAATGACTCTTCCTCATTCGGGCCATGTCCAGAATCTCCTGTGAGCTTGTCATGGGTACATATGTTTGTCGATACTGCTTTGCAATTCGCCATGTTGGTGCGCTGCAAGAGATCAAGTGCATACTTCTGTTGTGACAGAATCATTCCCCCTGAATTGCGGAGGACCTCGATACCCAAGAAGTACTGTAAAGTTCCAAGATCCTTCACCGGAAAGGTAGCAGACAGTTGACGGAGAAGACGATCTAATGCTGATGAAGAGGAGCTGGCAATGACAATGTCATCAACGTACACAAGCATGTAGATGGTAAGATCACCCTGAGCAAAGATGAACAGGGAGGTGTCAGCTGCTGATGAGGTAAAACCCAGCTGCTGAAGACGGTCACTTAGGCGAGCATACCAGGCCCGAGTTGACTGTTTTAACCCATATAATGCTTTGTGCAATTTGCAGACGTAATTAGGATGAACAGGATCATGAAAGCCAGGGGGTTGCTGCATGTAGGCCTCTTCGGTTAGAATACCGTGTAGGAACGCGTTGCTGATATCCACTTGCCGTAGGTGCCACCCACGAGACACGGCCAGAGAGAGCACAAGACGCACCGTGGCTGGTTTGACGACAGGAGAAAACTTATCCATGTAGTCAATACCATGCTGTTGAGTGAAGCCGCGAGCGACCAGACGAGCCTTGAACTTGTCCAGGGAGCCATCAGACTTATGCTTTACCTTAAAAACCCACTTACAGCTGATGATGTTCTTGCTAGCAGGATGAGGCACAAGAGTCCAAGTGTTGTTCTGTCGAAGAGCAGAAAACTCGTCCTCCATGGCGGAGCGCCACTTTGCATCATTGAGAGCAAGACGATAGGACCGGGGGGCCACATGGACGGCGCGACATCGAGGGTCATAGCGCACGGTACCATCGGATGGGACCAACGGCTGGACGATGTTGTCGCGGAGCCGTCTTGTCATTGGATGTGGCGCAGTCGATGGCGGCGCAACAACAGAAGGACAAGCCGGCGCTGCAGAGGCCGGCTCATGGGACGTGGATGATGAAGGGGTCACCAAGGCCGGTGAAGCAGGCTCCGGAGGGGAAGCCACGTCCGGCGATCGTGGGCCGGGGCGAGGCACCCGAGGCCCAGAGCGGGGTGTCGACGGCGCAGGCCCATCTGCATGGCGCATGCAGGGAGACGTCGAGCCAGAGGGCGTCGTTGATCCAGAAGGCGACGTTGGAGCAGTACCTGCGGGCAAAGGAGAGCTGCACGACGGGTCAGTGAGCAAGGAAATATCATATCGTCGCATGCGATCATCCACTATAGCGGGCTGGGTGACCGAAAAGATGGAGGGAGGTGTAGGAAGAAGGGGCTCGGTTGGTTGTGATGGTGGTGGAGAGGTGGCAAAAGGAAACACATGTTCATCAAAAACAACATCCCGTGAGATGTAGATGCGACCACTAGTCCGATCCAGACACTTATACCCTTTATGCATGGAACTATACCCGAGAAAAACACATTGACGAGAGCGAAATTCGAGTTTCCTGTTGTTGTAGGGCCGAAGATTCGGCCAGCAAGCACATCCGAAAGCATGAAGGAAAGTGTAGTCTGGTTTTTCATTCAAAAGACAAGAAATAGGTGTGGAATTTTTAAGCACACGTGTTGGCATACGATTAATGAGGTAGCATGCAGTGAGGAAGGCCTCATCCGAAAAATGAAGTGGACGTGATGAATGAGCAAGAAGGGCGATGTCTGTTTCAACTATATGACGATGTTTTCGTTCGGCGATGCCGTTTTGTTGTGACGTATGGGGGCAAGTAACGCGGTGTGTGATGCCTTCGCGAGCAAAGTAGCGATTGAGACGGTGATACGCACCACCCCAGTCGGATTGAACAGTCTTGATCTTAGTATCAAGCATGAGTTCGACATGTTTCTGAAAATTGTAGAAAACTTGTTCCACATCAGATTTGCGTTTTAAAAGGTAAATCCATGTAAAACGGCTGAAATCATCCAGGAAACTCACATAATACTTAAAACCACCAACAGATGTGATGGCCGGACCCCAAACATCCGTGTGAACAAGTTCAAGAGGCCCATAAGTAACATGATTGGAATTATAAAAAGGTAACTGATGTATCTTTGCTCGTTGGCAAGAATCACACACACTAGACTCGAGAGATGGTGCACAAGCGAATTTATTTGATCTAAGCACTAAATCAACAACATTCTTTGCTGGATGACCTAATCTGCGATGCCAAAGGTCCGGGGAGAGCTTGACACCGGCAAAAGCTCGATGATTATTTGACGAAAGGAACGAAGACTGAAGGCTTGGCACCGGGTAAAGACCATTGCGGCATCTACCGCAAAGAAGAACCGTCCTTGTTGCTCGGTCCTTAAGATAAAAAACACGAGGGTGAAATTCAGCAAAGGCATCATTGTCATAGGCTAGTCGATTAACAGAGAGCAGATTTTTGTCAACATCAGGAACATGCAGAATATTGCGGAGGTGAAGTGGTTTAGATGAGCCAGGTATAGATGAATGACCAACATGTGAGATAGACAAACCTGCTCCATTCGCGATGTGCACCTTGTCCTTGCCGCTGTAGCGCTCGTGGATGGCGAGACGATCAAGGTCGTTCGTCAGGTGATCGGTCACCCCTGTGTCAACGTACCAATCTGTGTCGACGGAGTAGGAGCCCGTGTTGGCGGTGTTGGCGGAGCGCTCGCGCTGATCTTCAGGCTGGAACGCATGGTTGAAGCGGTTGCGGCAGTGCAGCGCGTCATGGCCGAACTTGGCGCAGACTTGACACTTGAGGTTGCTGCAGTCGTTGCCGCGGCCGCGTCCGCCGCGGCCACGATTGCCGCTGTTGCTGCCGCCTTGTCCACCCAGGTGGCCACCCGGGTTGCCACCCTGGTTGCCGTGGCCAGCACCGCGACCATCAGAGTTGCGAGCGGCGACGTTCGCCGAAGGGTGGATCGCGCCGACGGAAGCCTGCTGCTCAAGGCAGAGTTCGGCGCTGAGGAGGAACACGTAGAAGCTGCTGAGGCTGATGGGATCATCGCGCGCCGTGACCGACGCGACCAATGGCTCAAACTCGGGACCTAGTCCGGCGAGTATGTAGCCAAGCACCTCCTCGTTGGTGAGGGGCTTGCCAATGGACGCCATGGCATCAGCAAAGCCCCGCATCTTGCGGTAGTACTCAGAGGCGGTGAGGTCCCTCTTCTTCAGGTTGGAGAGCTGGTAGCGCAGCTGCATGACGCGGGCACGATTTTGTGAGGCAAACATGTCATGAAGAGTAGTCCAGACCTGTTCAGACGTGCGGAGCTGCGTCATCTGTCCAAGGATATCCTCGGTCATGGAGCCAAGGAGGGAGATCATCACTAGCTGATCCTGCTGGTACCATCGAAGGAACGCCGGATTGGCCACCTCCTGGGCTGCATCGCCGGTGCCTTCTGTGATGGTGTGTGGCGGCGCCGTTTCGGAGCCGGAGACATATCCGAACAAGCCGTTCGAGGCGAGGGCAGGGACAACCTGGGTCTTCCACAGAAGGAAGTTGTCCCTGGATGAGACGTAGGGTGATGAGGTTTTCGATCGAGGTGATCGTGGGTGCGGTAGAGGAGCTTGAACTGGTGGCAAGGGTGCCGATGGGCTGGGTGGTGAGAGCGTCGGCGGTGTTGGAGAGGAGGCTGGGGGTGGTATCGGCCATGGTGGAAGATGGGATCTTGGTGCTCTGATACCAAGTTAAAGAGAATTGTTTGCCGTGCAATGCCCCGAGGAGCAGGTCATGTATTTATATGGGCAATGACTTGATTGCCAAGATTACAAGTACAGGATAAGTATAACAACCGGTGGAGATATACGCTGGTTGTTTGAACAAGATATACATGACCTATTCTAACTAACTTACGTTAAGATCTTGTACGTTAACACTCTTCTGTCAACAGCCTCTACATCCCCACCGCCCTTCTTCACGCTGCGCCGTCCCTGTTAAGGCGAAAGACCGCCCTACTTGAGCTCCTCTCGTGCGACGCCCCGCTCTTCGTCGAGCAGTACGACGGCTCGCTACACCCGGACGAGTTCGCCTTCTTCGACATGCTCCGAGATGACTACGAGGTCTGCCCGCACCTCCGCCACCTGCGCGCCTCCGCCTCCCGGAAAGGCGGTTCCCCTCATGTGTACCTCATCTACTTGCCTAGCTAGTGCGCCACAAAGAGCACTTCTCCCACCCGGGAACCTCCTGCGAGCGGCCAACACTCACGGAGGCCATGTCGCCGCCGTCGCCGCAATCTACGTCCCCTCCAGCATTGCCAAACTCATTTGTGGTGTTGAGAATACAGAGCAAGCCGCCGTGCGGGGTGACCTCTATGCATTTCCCCGGCTCAATGGGAGGCATACGATGGTTAGGTTGTAGCCTCGCCGAGCCCGTGGAGCTCGACACCGTCGCCTGACGGCGGCAGAAAGAACAGGCGGACATGATGTTCCGCGGGGCGTAGCCATACGCGAGCAGTCCGACATTGTCGCAGCTCTCCGCGTCAATTCCCCGCGCACGTACAACATCACACTCTGTAATCCCTTTTCAACAAAGACGCCGCCCAACTTGGCATCCGGCATGCCGACCAGTACACCAACCGGGAGTATGCCTGCGATTGTGGGGGTGTAGCTAGACGAGAGGTGGGAAAGAACATGTCGGACAGCCACGTCAGGCAGGTGGAAGGCCTGTGTTGACGAAATCGCAAACATGGTGCCGATCGGCGCCACGCACCCGTGCACTTGCAAACATGGCGCCGGCAGTCGGCCAACAACGCCGATGAACTTCAAGTTGGGCGTGGCGAGGGAGTTTGGGATTCAAGTTAGCATCGTTCATGGACCACACGAGGCTTCGGGAGCTCTAGAACGCGGCACTGGAGAGCTACAGCAGCGGCTGGAGCTCGGCGTGCTGTTCAACGGTGAACGCAAATAAGACGTTCGACAGAATTTTAGAGAGGAGTGGCAGTAGTGAGAGAGGAGTATTTGCCACGTCAGCGAAATACAAAGGATACGATACTAGTGACCGTAGAGTGACACGTCCTGGCAACCTCGGTAACCGTATTTTGACATTTCCTAAATACAGTGATCAAAGTGAACCCTAGGATCAAGTTCAGATACTATAGATGTAGTTTACTCCCTGATTTGGCTACTCAAATGCACGGGCGATAGCGGAAGGAGGGAATCTTTTACAGAAGTCATAGCGGCTGCTCAAAATTAAGAGTGTGGGGGGAATTATTTTTCTTTGACTCCTCAAATTTTTAAGAAGTTAACCATTTGAGAGTTGGGGCTAGGTGCATGTTAGTCAGCGAAATGAAAAGGTGATGTAAAGCGACAAAACCATTTGAGAGTTAGGGCTAGGTGCATGTTAGTCAGCGAAATGAAAAGATGATGTAAAGCGACAATGCGTGCAATATGCCTCAAGACAAGGCCAAATTAATAAATGGAAAAGAGAGTTCAGAAAGGACAAACCAAACCGAACCAGGCCGTCGTCGCGTACCCTTCACCCTCCTTCAGCCCAACGTTGACAAGTGACGTCCAGTCTTGTGTGTTGTCCGGTCGTGTCCGGCTTGAGCTCTTGTTACAATGGGATGATCAAGCAAGATTATTTTTTAATGATTTAATAGAGCTCCCGGCGTGGGCAGCGTGCTTTCCAAGTAGGCCATCCAAAGGGGCTAAACCAGGATTCAGACCACAAACCTGATTTATTTACGCTCTCCTGGTGCTCTTTTAGACAGTGACTCTGTTCTTGTTTGCTCTCCAAACCAAGTTCACTGCTTGGATGGGTGGGTCTTTCTTGTCACGTCCTGACGGGAAACATTCTCAGAACCAAAGGACGCCTCTCCAAGGCAGCCAAGGGTATAGTCGTTGAGCCTATCCAGTGCAAGTGGATCTGCAGGTACCGATCCAAGCGAAGTTGTGCTAGCTAGCTGGGCGGCAGGGTGCAGCAAGCACATACCAAGTGTGGCAAGCGGCAAGCGCCAACGGGGAGTCCAACAAAATAGGGAGTACCTAGAACTCATTTAGATGAGATATAATTTGGTCTCATTCACTTGAAAAACAAGAACATATAACATCCATATCAGCACACACGCATCTTATAGCATCACATCCAATGGCTATAAAAGATGAATGAGACTAAATTATATCTCATCTAGATTAGTTCTAGCAAAACTGAACAAAATACGTGTTGGGCGTGCCTCGGTTCGTACCATGCACCGCCCCATGGCCGGGAGCACGCAGGGGCGACACGTCCATCTGCACCGGGGAAACCCGTCCACCGATCATCATCCGCGCCGCACTCAGAGGACGGCGGCCGTCGACCCGCAGGCCGTGCTCGCCGCCATGCATATGTTCTAATTATTGGTGCCTTCGACCAGCTGACAAAATGGAAAACGGGAGAATGGGCGTTACATCTTACATGACGTGCTCGTCGATCGTCTGCACTGCACTTGCAAATTGCAATGTACCATGTGGCACGAAAAGTACCTTTCAACCTGTCCCCTTCAGCAAACCTGAATTCTTCATTGCTTGCTTAGCACTATACTAGTACCTTTCAACGGGAGTATTAAGCAGTGAGAGCAGGTGATATATTTTGGCACGGGGTTCTTGCATGATAGTACATTCAGATGCTATAGTATAATTGACCAGATGGTCACGCTAGCTCGCAAAATCAGATGCTATAGTCCTTCCTGCCCCCTTGCAAAATCAGAACGGGCGGTCACGCTAGCTCGCGTACTGACGGACGACGACAAGATGAATCTGCGTAGCTTTCATGCACGTCTCGCTCGAAATCGATCGATCGGGGCGGATCTGCAAGTATCCCTTAACATTTCACAAAGCACTATACATACATCGAACCGGCCCAACCATGCCTGAGGCCACTCAAGACGCGGACCAGAAAACATTGGGCCGTCTCGGCGTCTTGCCGGAAGAGCGAGCAAGGAGATCGCCGCGACCGGGCGGTGCCCGTCCCTCTCACGCCGTCGCTGTTCCGTGTGGTGGTGGCACCTACCTACCTCAGTTGCTCTCCTGCCACCACTCCACTAGCTCTATTTGTTTACGGCCTTGAAGAATCTGTGAATGCGAGCCATCATGCCCCTTTGAGCTCTGAACCTCTTCCTCCTGTAATGAAAGTCTATCCGTCGAAGCAGAAAAAGGGAACCACCGAGGCACGATTGCACGACCGACGGTGCAACCGTCGTCTGTTCTAATCCTCGGCCGAACTCCATCGTTGGATACACTCCCCGTCCGCCCAAATGGGAATTTGCTGGACACAGTGTTTTTCGGCAATTGTTCAGCGCTATATTTCGGCGTAGTATCGAGCATGGTCTGAAACTACTGTACTAAGCAAGGCCTCATTTGGAGGATAGGTAATGGCGAACTAATTGGTACGTGGCGACACCCATGGATCCCTTGTGGTCCTTCCTTCAAACCGGTCACCCAAAGAGAAATTGTCGTTTAAGCAGAGTTTCTGATATATTTGTTTGACAATGGTGCATGGAATATTCAGCTTCTTAATGGGCATTTCTGGGTTGCCTATGGATGTGTTACAATTTCAGAAGATTCGTACATCGCCAAGACAACTAAGACTTTATTGGCTTGGCAACCCGAGAAAAGTGGATGTTTTACGGTTATAAGTGCATACCATCTTGCTATGCAGAATCATGAGGAAGCCTTCTCAAGTGCATGCAATCTGGAATCTTATATGGCGAGCATCTGTTTCACAGAAAACGAAAGTAGTGACGTGAAAGGTAGCGACTGGGTCTCTAGCTACTTTCAAGTGCATGCAATATCGACATTTACGGACGCAGGTAACCTGCCTGCTATGTGGTGTCGATGATGAGAGCTCCTATCACGCCCTTGTGACTTGCAATGCAGCGGTGCAGTTGTGGGATGGTCTGAGGAACGTTTGGCCCCTCCCAAGCATACAAATTCTACTAAACAATGGGGAGGAATGGCTGCTGAGTGTCCTTGTTAATTGTAGAGAAAAAGTTCGTGATATGCTGATCATTCTGATTTTGAGAATATGGACTGTACGGAATGATGTTTTGCAGTGGAAAGGCCAAGTTTCAGCACAAGTATCAATTGATTTTCTGGCCAGTTATTTGAATTCCATATGGCATGCAAAAGTTTACAGTGCTGAGGATATGATTACAGGTAAAATGATCCTGAGCGAGGTTTGCGTCGATTTGCCGAAGTTCGAAAGAACAACGATCAGGCCCTGACCTCCTCCAGCCGTAGGTTAGGTCGCCCTCTCGGTTTACGGTTCATTTGCTGCTAATGGGTCCGCGGGTGCGGGTATGGTCCTTTGGAATGCAAATGGAAGTCTGATTTTTGCTGCCTATCGGCTATCGTCACCTTTTCTTTTGTAGTGATGCTCTTAGAGCTGCAATAAGGGAGGGTATCTCACTTGGTATTGAGCAATCAGATTTTTCGGTGGTGCTTCAGTCGGACTCATTGACAGCTCTGTCTTCATTGTTCTCCGGTACTCTTGACCATTCAGCTTATGGACATTTAGTTATCGAGATAAAGCATCTATTAGTTGATAGAGAGTTTATTCCGATGAAAATTTCGAGAGATCAAAATAGAGTTGCTAGTCGTCTGGCGAACTACAGGAGATTATAGTGTAGCACAGGTTGTTGGCTACAGAATTGCCCCCGTTGTATTGCTGAGTTTCTGCCAACTAATTGTAACTCTAATCACATGGAATAAAAACTCTTTTACTTCACAAATTTTTTTACATCACATTAACAAATCAAATTATTATTTCCAACAAGTTGTCATTCTAATTATACCATAGCTAATATATTTTTATTTTAATTTTAATTAAGAAACCAAAAATGAAGTGATATTTATGAACAACATATTTGCAGATGGATATTTGTGAAAATTTAATGGTCTCATTTCCATTATTTCAACATAATATCATTACAATATGATAAGACATTTACACATTTAAATGCCTAGCCTGTGCATTTGCGCGGGCCACTTTGCTAGTTAATAAATAAACAAACACAGTTGGGACAAACGAAACCGAACCAGTTCGTCGTCGCGTACCCTTCACCTTCTTCCAAACGAGTGTTGACAAATGACAAATGACGTCTAGTCTTGTGTGTTGTCCGGTCGTGTCCGGCTTGAGTTCTTGTTATAATGGGATAATCTAGCATCATTAACTTAATAGAGATCCTTGTTTAATAGAGATCCGTGCGTCGGCAGCATGCTTCCCAAGTAGATCGTCCACAGGGGCGAAAGGACCTGACACCGCCGTGATGTGGATCCAAGCAGACGATCGATGTCGAACCAGGGCTGAGACCACAAACCTGACTTGGCTACGCTGTTCTTGTCTGCTGGCTAAACCAGATTCATTGCTCGGAACTCGCCACTTGGACGGGTGGTCTCCTCTCGTCACTGTAAAATGCAACTCCTACGTGTTATCAATTCGTCCGATGCCACGTTCATCTGAACCGGAAACAGGTCCATCGATCATCATCCGCACACGCTTTACGCTTAGGCCGCTGCCGGAGTTCAAATTATTGATGCCTTCCATCGCCTGACGAAACGGAGAACGGAAAATGGCTGCCCGCCTTTTGCAAACGGAGAAAGCGAGAGTGGTTTTACAATGATGTGCTCGCGTCGTTTGCACGTAGTGCAATGTACCATGTGGCACGAAAAGCACTACCTTTCTATGCCTGTCCCCTTCGACAAATTTTTTTCGAGGGACCCTTCAACAAATTTAACTTAATTCATGCGCGCGTCGATGTAACAATATCTTATGCTTGTCCGTGTGAGAGCATGTGATATAGTTTTGGCACCAAGTACGTGCTCGACAGTTGTGTGGTCACACACACAAGAATACATAAAAACATTGGGATGCCCATGTTATGATAGATCAGATCCCTGCAAAAAAATA
>NC_041392.1:627237986-627258990 GCF_002162155.2 Triticum dicoccoides
CGGCCAATCCGCATAGCTTTCGCACACGCTTTTTTTAGCACAGTATATACGTAAATGTTTATATAAACGCGCACACACTCATCTCTATGAACGCGCATATACACACTTATCTCTATAAGCACCTCCGAGAGACTGAGCCGGTATATCATCTTGAGATTTTATGAAGTCACCATGGCGCTCCGTAGTCGACGGGAACATCTCCTTCCACTGAAAGCATATCGTCGAAAATTCTAAAATAAATTCAGAATAAATGCGAGCACCAGAACTTGAACCCTAATGAGCTGGAGATATCATTGTCCATTTAATCATCTCAACCGCAGATTGGTTCGCCTTTCGCACACGTCTTACTCAGATCGATCGGGGCAGATCTACAAGCATCGTGTAACATTTCATAAAGCACTGTGCACTGAACCGGCCGATCCATGCCTGATTTCGACAAGCCGCTCAAGATGCAGACCACGAAACATTGGCCGCCACGCGCCCGGCGTCTCTGCTGTCCAGCCGAAAGAGCCGCCCGTCGCTGTTCATGTCGTGGCGGCACGGCGGCACCTACTACCTACCTACCTCAGTTGCTCTCGACTGGACTCTCCAATCCACCAGCAGCTTTGCCGTCGTTTGTTCACGGCCTCGAAAGATAGATTAGCTTTGCCGTCGTTTGTTCATGGCCTCGGAAGGAAGAAAGAATCTTTCTGTAAACCATAATGTGCCTTTGGGCTTTGAAACTTTCTCCACATCCACAAAGCAAAAGGTAGAGTAAGCAGCACCGAGGCACGACCGACGGTGCAACCGTCGTACTGTATGCTCTAATCCTCGGCCCAGCTCCATTATTATTATTATTATTATTATTATTATTATTATTATTATTATCAGTGGACTGTGTGGGCACGCCCCCGTCGGCTCACCGTCGGCCAAGATCGAGGCCACGTACGTCCCGGTCGTGGTGGTGCTCCTGCGTGCTGAACCGTACCCGTTGCTTAGCCGCCAAGGCGGTGGGTTGATCAAAGTGGTGCGTGTGCATGCATGGACGGATGGCACGACCCACCGACTGCTCACCGTGAGCCAATCATCGCTCGGCTTGGAACGCACGACTGGCACGGAAGCCGAGCACATTTTCGCCACCTCGCCGGCGCGCGGCGGGCCGACTCGTGTCGCCGCCGGAAAGGCGCGGCGAAAGCAGCCGGGGAAGACGCCAAGAATGATGCCGCCCCGCCCCGGCGCACGCACGCACCACCACCTCACCTCGCCAACTTTCCACATCCGGCGAACCGCCTCCGCCCCGACCCGTCCCCCGCGCCACCTATAAAACCCACCCCACCCCACCTCCTCCTCCTCATCCCACTCCACTCCCATCACCACACAGCGCGCACCAGCAGTCCAGCACACACTGCACCCACTGACACTGTGACAAGCCGACGCGCACCAAAGCTAAGCTAAAGCTGGCGGCGGCGATGGAGATGGTCCTGGACTGGCGCTCGGTGGGCTCGCTGATCGCGACGGTCATGGTGTTCCGGACGGCCATGCGGGACTTCATCCCGCCGGAGGCCGAGCTGTGGCTGCGCCGCCTGCTGGCGCGCCTCGCCGCCGCGTTCCGGGCGCCCACGGCCACCATCCTCATCGACGAGGCCGACGGCGCCAGCTCCGGCGCCACCAACGACCTCTACGACGCCGCGCAGCTCTACCTCGGCTCGCGCTGCCTCGCCGCCGCCCCCGCCGTGCGCCTCTACAAGCCGCGCCAGTCGGAGCGCGCCGTCGCCTCGCTCCCGGACTCGCACACCGCGGACGACACCTTCCAGGGCGTCCGCGTCAAGTGGACCTCCACGGCGCGCCCCGTCGAGCGCGGCGCCGGGCACAACCCCTACAACGTGTTCGGCTCCCGCGGCGGCGGCGCCGGCGGCGACCACCGCAGCCTCGAGCTCCAGTTCCCGCGCCAGCACCGCGACTTCGTGCACGACACCTACATCCCCCACATCATCGACGAGGCCACAAGGATGCGGCTCAAGTCGCGGGAGCGCAGGCTCTACACCAACCGCGCCGCCGCGCCCGGCGACGACCACCACCGCCTCTGGACCTCCCACACCTTCTCCCACCCCTCCACCTTCGACACGCTCGCCGTCGACCCGGCGCTCCGTGAGGAGATCCGCGCCGACCTGCTCCGCTTCGCCGCCCGCCGGGAGCACTACGCGCGCGTCGGCCGCGCCTGGAAGCGCGGGTACCTGCTCCACGGCCCGCCCGGCACCGGCAAGACCAGCCTCGTGGCCGCCATCGCCAACCTCCTCGAGTTCGACGTGTACGACCTGGAGCTCACCACGGTGCCCACCAACTCCCACCTCCGCCGCCTGCTCGTCTCCACCACGCCCAAGTCCGTCGTCGTCGTGGAGGACATCGACTGCTCCCTCGACCTCTCCGACCGCAAGAAGAACTCCGGCGGCGCCGACGAGGACAACACGCAGCTGGCCATGCTCTCCCCGGCCGCGGCCGCGGCCATGGCGGCGATCGGGCGCGAGTCCATCAGCCTCTCCGGCGTCCTCAACTTCGTGGACGGGCTCTGGTCGTCCTGCGTGGGCGAGCGCCTGATGATCTTCACCACCAACCACCCGGAGCGGCTGGACCCGGCGCTGCTCCGCCCGGGCCGCATGGACCGCAAGATCGAGCTCGGCTACTGCACGCCCGCGGCGCTCCGCGTGCTCGCCAAGAACTACATCGGCGTCGGCGAGGACCCCGAGGACGAGCCCGACGCGGTGGTGGACGGCCTCATGGCCGAGGCCGAGGGCCTTCTGGCCGCCGACGTGCGTATCACGCCGGCCGACATCGGCGAGGTGTTCATGGGCTGCGACGGCGCAGGCGCCTCCGCCGCCCTCAAGAGGCTCGTCGGCGAGCTGCGCGGCAGGAGAGACGCGCCGGCCGCCGATACGGTGCAGTCCGGTGCAATGACAGAGGAGAAGATGGAGTGAGGAAGATCAAAGACACAGAGATTGACCAGTGGTAGGTGGCTCGTTGCAGCATTGCCTGGAGGATTGCAGATGAAATTAACTTGAATAATCCCTTGATATCAGCACCAGATCGATCGTTGTTTACGTGTTCGTGTCATCGTGTTGCGGGGTTTGCATACAAGTGGCTGCTTGATCACCGAATTCGATAGATCCTCTTGTAGTTTTTGTTCTATAATATTAGTAGTTTAATAAAGTTAAGCTCAGAAGAAAAAGCAGTATCATAAAGTTTCTTCCGTCTTTTGTAAGCACCACGTTCTTGGATTTTTGTTTGAGCTATCATGCGTTGACGTCGGAATTTAGGTCAGGATAAAATACGAGCAACGGTCGGTACAAAATGTTGATCGCCGAAGATGGAGTGAGGCAGATGTGATACTGAGATTGACCAGTACGTACAGCAGAAGGAACTAATAACTTCAGTATTCCATGGTATCTGCTGCATCAGATTCAGATAGGTCGATATGTAGAGTGACATACGTGTTCGTGTCAGCATGTGGCTGCTTGACCATCGAACTATTCTTCCTTTTGTTGCGTATAGTGGTACGCCTGTGTACTTACATGATGGATGGATGTTAGTATAGTGTATTAACCAGGCATGACATGACATGAAATGATGACAGTCAGCACTAGTAGAAAGTTTCTTCCGTCCTTTTTAAGAGCACTTCTTCTATTCTTGTTTGAGCTTTCGCATATCATTGATGTCAAAATTTAGGTCAGGATAGGATTGTTCAGGCATGGCGATGGTCGGTACAACATGTTGATGGCCGAATTGAAAACGACGGGTAAAGTAGTATACGTCGTGCCTTTCCACCTTGTTTTTAATACGGGGAAGCCACTTGGCACTTTATTACCAGTTTAGCAGAGTTACAGCATCTACAGTCCGACATCTCAAACCATCTTTTATACAATCGCGGATGCGTTCGGTCAATGACCAGACAATAGAGAGAAGAAAAAAAGGTGATCCAACCGGATCTCTCATATCATCCCTATACGTCCGGGCTGTCCGCGAACCCTCATATCCATCTCAAATGTAGGGAGGATATGAGGGCTTGCCGACACACCCGGCCAGTCCGCCATGTAGGATGCGGCCACATTTCGGACCATCTTTTCTCTTTCTTTATTCATTCTTTTCTTTCTTTTTCTTCATCTTTACCAATCACGTGCAAGTGACTGAACATATGAGGAAGAAAATGAAGATTGTGACTGCGTGGACAGACAAATAGGGACTCAAAACTGATACGCCCGGTCACTGACCGGACGCGTCCACGGACGTTTGAGGGGTCAAATTAGAGGTGCGTCGCTGTCGATGCTTTTACATCCGTCAAGACAACGTGAAAAACTAGGTGGTTCATCATTCCACCACTACATCAAGTATGAAATAACGTCAAGTGTTCCACGTTGGTTCGTTGTGCCTTTCTTAAATAACGTCACTTCTCAAAGTATGTGGAGAGCAAGTATAATAAGATGATGAAAGCCGGTAATGCTACATGGAGAACGAGCAACATGAAGTCCTTTACTTTGAAATTTTTGAAAATCTCATTTTGAAGTTGAAAAAAAATCAAAAAAAATCACACCAATTCATACTAATGTATAGTGCATGGGTGTAAAATCTGAAGATGATATACATATGGTGAGAGCTGCACAAAAAAGAGAACATGTAATTTTGAAATAATGAACAGTACACACCATTCACTATAAAGAATGCACAAATTTGTCATTTTTGTAGCTCTCACCATAATGTATTTCATTTTAGACTTTACACACATGTAAAACACATCAATATGAATGTGTATGGTTTTGTTAGATTTTTTTGAAACTAAAAAAATGATTATTTTTTTGAAAAAGAGCTCCATGGAGCTCGTCCTCCAAAATGCCCTACCCGATGTTCTATAAGTATTTTAATATTATGTTTTTCCTGAGTTGGGAGAGAGAAAGAAGAGAAGCAAGCTCTAAATTTATAGCCGGTTGTAGCACGGGCTCGAAGAAGCATTCTGAGAGTGGAAGATGGACCATATGTTAATTAGTGCTTTCGTATAGCTAATTACTATATATATTGGCTATTACATTGACTATAGACAACATACTATAATCAATAGTTGGCTATATTATTAAACATGCTCAAGCTATATAGGGTCTCTATAAAATTAGGGAATGTGAAATTTCAAGTGGAATGCTAGGCATCAGTTGGATGGAGGGTGCGCCTAGTCGGTGTCTCCATCATCATCCAATCAAACTTAAACGTGTTGCTTCTAGTGTATTCTCATCGTAGTAAAGATAATAATAATTGTGCATAACTTCGCGTAGTATGTCAAGGCATGGTTTTTCTGGATATGCAAGGAAACCGGACTAATTGCAAAAAAATACTTTGTTCCACAAAAATGTGTTCTTATAAGAGAATCTCGATGAACATACTGAGCACTAACAAACATAGGTTGTGGCCTTATATTTTCTACGCGAGAGTTTTGTGAAGTAGAAGCGTAATCGAGGTGAGCCCTTGTGTAACCCTGTGGAGTACCACTATCATCGGAGTGACCAATTGTGGCAGATTTTTCGGCGGACTCAAGAGACCCTAGAGACTGACCTTCAAGCCATAAATCCTAGCATCATAGCTGGGGGTGATCTTTTAGCCATATATATTCTTTAAGCAGTTAAGCGTACCACAAGTGTCCTTAACTCTGATACTAAATGACGGGTCAAAGTGAGTTGAATAGGCGACTGCATAGTTTTACACTTTCTTGGTTCTTAGGGATTGTAGAATTATAACTTCCCTAAACACAACTAAGTCAATCGACCTATATGATAACAAGACTAGCAACAATATACACAAGGCAAGCTAGCACAAACTGAAATAGAAATAAACACAAAGTCGGATATGAAAATTTATCACGAAGTTCACAACCTTGAGAGAGGTGCTACTCTTCATTGGAGATGCAGAGGCTACTATTGCCCTCAATGTCAACAATGACCCACTGTTATTCTCCTTCAGTGTTGGCCAACAAATGCCCCGAGTCGATCAGCATTGGTAGACCTTGATGCGGCCCTCGAACCTTGACAAACAAAACCAAATCACAAATCCATAGTTGTGAGGCTTCTAAGCGACACCAACTAGGTAGGGATTATTTGAATCCCAAGAGTAGCAAACACCATGATGATTTGTGCACATAGTTTACTCTCTTACCACACCTCTTGCATGTGATGTGTGCATAGTCTCGTTGATATATTTTTATCACATGTGAAGCCTTTTATGCAATGATTCATTTAGTTGATACTATTCACTCATCTCATTGCATATTTCTATTGATCTAGGGGGGCTCTAGTTGTGTGCATGGTATATAATCACACAAACATTTGTTGTACATGAACACACCTATGGGGAGCACTCTATGTCGATAGCTTTGCATGCCTATTCTCCATCTTTATTTTCTCTGCCATGATCTAACATGTTGTCATCAATAAACTAAAAAGGGGGATTGAAAGTGCATTTAATTTAAATGGTATTTTGGTGTGATGAAAATGTGGTTAGTGGAACTCAGGACGGTTGTTAAGGTTTATCTCAGGTCATTGGTTCCTCGAATAATTATTGAGGAGATGATTGATCCCCCCCTCACACACACCACACATACACTTAAAGAGATAAAAGTTAATAATTTTCTAATGACTTGAAGCTTCTATTTTAGTTTATTTGAGTCATAGGGCAACCACACTATCAAGAAGGGGCAAGGTGGTTGAATGACAACGTGGGACCACTTCAAAACATAAAACCTGGCTATCCTATACCTACCACCAGAGAGATGCTCTATACACTTCTTATCCATCATCTCACTATGCCAATGGGGAAAAGCCCGAAGTCTCTGACCACTGTGCGCACATGCTAGTGCCCTAGCTTCTGGACACCCCGTGCGCATGGGGTCTTAGACCACTAGTAGAAAAAGGCCTATTGTCCCGGTTCGTAAGGGTCTTTTGTCCCGGTTCCTGAACTGGGACTAAAGGGTCGGTACTAATGCCCTGTCCTTTTAGTCCCGGTTCAATCCAGAACCAGGACAGATGGGCCTCCATGTGGCCTATGTGCGGAGCCCAGGTAGGAGGGCCTTTGGTCCCGGTTGGTGGCACCAACCGGGACCAATAGGCATCCACGCGTCAGCATTTCTGTGGCTGGGGTTTTTGTTTTTTTTTGAAGGGGGGGGGTTGGGGGTTTTGGGGGGTTAATTTAGGTGTTTCATATATTGTGTTAGCTAGCTATAATTAATAGAGAGAAGTGTCCTCTCTTATGTCCGTGCTTGGTCGACGCTACGTACTATACATACGTATAGAGAGGACTAGACACGCTAGCTAGCTAGTAAGCAAACGAAGGAAACAGAAGATCGTCATGAACATATATGCATACAGAGAGAAGTGATATCGACCACCTCTCCTTCTCCGAGAGATTGGTCGAACAACAAGTTCTCGTATATCTATCCGACACTACCAACTACATATATACAATAATTATCTCTTACAAATATAATCTCCTAACATACGGACTCATGGTCCACATAGTATTCTCCGTCTTCAGCGATCACGTGGTCAAGAAAGAATGCCGCCAATTCCTCTTGAATTGCTCGCATGCGAGCTGGTGCTAGGAGTTCATCTCGCTTCCGAAACATCTAATTTGAAGAAGGGGGTCAATACATATATATATGAATGAATGAAACTCAACACAAATGGCGGTAATAAAATAAAATTGTGAATGTTGTTATTTATGCACTTCATATTGTTTGTCAGAGTAGCCCCGCTCACAGGTCGTGTGGCGGATGGACTCGCAAACGTAGTATCCACAGAAATCATTCCCTTGTTCCTGCCACAACCACTTTACAAAAAATAGAGGTCAATCAAACTGATAAGCAAGAATGCCAAATGGTATTGATGAAACTAGCGCTTGAATCAATAGGAGATGCGCGGAACATGCTACTATAGTACTTACTTTTGGGTGTCTAAATTGCAGCTTCTTCGGGAGTCCCGGAGCTTTTTTGGTGAATTTTTTCCAAACCCTGCCAAACAAAGAAAACAATTACTTGATATATCAGGAAATGAACAAAGTTGCTGATATGGTGGATAATGATCGATTTAACTTACTTCTCGAGCAATTGAGTCATGTCCGCATAGTCCTGGGGATCTTTTCGTCTTGAGTCTAAGACGGTTACTAGTCCCTGCTCAAGCTTAATCTCTAGGAGAATATAGTGGAAACTGCACACGCATGCATAACTTATCAATTACATTACTATAACCTTGACTAATATATAAGGGAAACCGAATATGCACAAGACAGTAACACTCACTTGAAGTTGTAAGGAAAGAGTATTATATCTTTGTTTTCATTTATTACCAACGATCGTAGCAAGTTGGCCTCGGTATCTGCGGCATGAAATTTAACCTCAGTTGCATCTATGAGATATGTGTTAATGAACCCAATATCACCGACTTGTCTTTTCTTCAATTCGACGATCTTCAATCTGTATAATATAGTCAGGATAATTATAAATACATGCAATGAAAGAGCTGAGCTATATAGAGAGACTTAACGACAGAAGTAGTACTACTTACAGACAGTAGCAGGTGACCATTGCTTTATCGAGGGCCAATTGATTGAAAAACTGAAAGAACTCCTCAAATGGAATAGGCAATAGATCAATTCCAACGAGGTCATGCTCCTTTTTAACTCTCACATAAAAAATACTCCTCCCCCCAGACTCTCTGCAGATTTTCAAGTATCAATCATGCAATCTTCGCATCATCGTTGATAGAGATCTTTCATCTTTGACGAGAGGCTTCCCGTACTCGTATCTTTGTATCTGCACCTCCATGAAATCATAGTGTACATCGTCGGCCAGGTAATCTCCAAGATTGCTATAACCGGGCACCATCCTCGGATCGACGATGTCGCTAGGCACCTTGAGCGGGAGGCACGATTGCTTCGCTTGTTCGCCGAGATGGGCAATTTGTTTCCCAGCTCGTCGTTCTTTCAGCCTTTGATCACTGACAGTACTTCCCGACCGCTCCGCTTCGGCAAATTCCTTTCCAATAATGCGCTCATAGTTTCCTTTCGGCGGAGACTTGGGTGGTTTTGTCAGGGCAGCCAGAGTGCGCTTTGCTTTCACCGGATCTACCTTCTCCTCCGGAGGTGGATGTTTCTTTGCTTTCACCCCTTCAAAGAAGTTCCTCACTTCTTCTCGCGCGATCTCGGCGTTCTCCTCCGGGGTCCTCTCGTATGGTAACTTCTCTGGAGTCTTCAGAGAAGGACCGAATCTGTATGTCCTCCCGCCTCTGGCTGTATTGCTAGACGCCGGTAGAGCAGACGGAGTGGTTGTCTTCTTTACTTGCTTACGAGGCGGAGGAGAAGGACTACGACGCGCTGGAGCAGCCGGAGCGGCGGTAGGTCTCTTCCGCCCTTGCCGACGAGGCGAAGAAGGAGGAGGCTGGCTGCTCGGGCGCGCCGGCGCTGGCGTAGAAGGAGGCGGAGTGCCGCCACGCGCCAGAGAAGGAGCCGACCGAGTGCCCTAATCGTCACTCGTCGGAGGAGGAGGCGGTGGAGGAGGCAGAGTGCCCTGACTCGCCGGAGGAGGAGGAGGAGGCGGAGGCGTCCAGTTCGGAAGGTTGATGAGCTCCTTCCGCCATAGGCATGGAGTCTTCAAAGCAGAACCCAGCCGAGTCTCCCCTTCACCGGTAGGGTGGTCAAGCTGGAGGTCCTCAAATCCCTCCGTTATTTCATCCACCATCACCCTAGCATATCCTTCTGGAATCGGCCGGCAGTGAAAAGTTGCGCCGGGTTCAGTAGGAAAAACAGAGCCAACAGCCACCTTAACCTTCATATTAATCCATTGCGTCATAAGGTGGCAATTTTGAGACTCCATGATAGCATCCACGGGATAGCTGGCAGGAGCCGTCAAGACATGCTCCGGCTAAAGCAGCTCGGTGGAAGCCACGCTGCTTCTCCACTGAGATGGCGGGGTAGCTTCGGGGAAGCTTCGGCAGTTCGTTTGCTGCGATTTGCTTCTCGTTCCTCTATCGCTTGTACCCTAGCGTGCAGCGCCTGCAGTTGGGTCTGCTCCACTTTCTTCCTCCTCTCGTGGCATTTGTAACCGCCTGCGTCCGGAAACCCAACCTTCCACAGAATGGAGCCTGGCGTGCCTCATGTACGTTCAGGGTGCTCAGGATTCCCGAGGGCCATTGTGAGCTCATCGTTCTCTCTATCTGGAACAAACGTCCCTTGCTGCGCTGCTTCGATATACTGCTGAAGCTTCTTGACTGGTATGTCCATTTGATCGTTCGTCCAAATGCACTTCCCTGATACAGGGTCCAAGGTTCCGCCAGCCTCAAAGAACCAAGTCCGGCAACGGTCTGGCCAGTTAATTGTCTCTGGTTCGATCCCTTTATCAACCAGATCATTCTCAGTCTTGGCCCACTTAGGCCGGGCTACGAGGTAGCCACCTGACCCCATGCGATGGTGATGCTCCTTCTTCGCAGCATTTTGCTTGTTTGTCGCCGACATCTTCTTACTCTTTTCCGATGTCTTGTGGGCCACAAATGCGGGCCAGTGATCTCTGATCTTCTCATATCTGCCCTTGAATTCTCGTGTCTCTTTATTTTCGACAAACTTATTCAGCTCTTTCTTCCACCTCCTGAATAGTTCTGCCATCCTCTTAAGAGCAAAAGACTTGATTAATTGCTCTTTAACTGGCTTCTCCGGATCATCCTCTGGCGGTAGGGTGAAATTTGACTTCAGCTCAGTCCAAAGATCATTTTTCTGCATATCATTGACATAAGACACCTCAGGGTCTTCTGTAGCCGGCTTTAACCATTGCTGGATGCTGATCGGGATCTTGTCCCTAACCAAAACCCCGCACTGAGCAACAAATGCGCTCTTTGTCCGGAGGGGTTCAATTGGTTGGCCGTCGGGCTCAACTTTTTCTTTGGGCCTCGTCTCTTTACCGAAGTTGTGCTCGATTCAGAGGGCTAGAAAAAAGAACAAAGACTTAATTAATATGTGTACATACCAAAACAATGAATGCATCAATTAGCTAGTCAGCAGAAGCTTAACTAATATATATACCTGGCCGGACTCGGTTCGGTCACCGGAGGCGTCATCACGGTCTCCTTCTTGCACCAGCATTGGGTCACTGGAGCCGTCCTCACGGTCTCCTTCTTGCACCGACATTAGGTCACCGGAGCCATCATAATCATAGCCAGCTGCTTCCAGACCATCGGTGTCATTGAGAAACAACGAGCAGATGGCATCACTTCCTCATGCGATTATGTCCCCCAACAACTCTTCTTGTACTTTATCTCGGGCGGTGTCCATAGTTTCTACAAATATTTACAACATGGCAGTTATTATTCAAATATGACAAATGGATATATTAGTGGCAAACGTAGAAGTAATATTAATTAGTGGCCTCGATGCTGCTTCTCTAGGGTTTGGGGTGGCCTCGATGCTGCTTCTCTAGGGTTTGGGGTGGTGTAGGATCTAGAAGTAGATGTGTCTAAAGGGGGGGGGGTGATTAGACACTTAGTGCTAAAGTTGCAATTTTTAAGCTTTTTCGGTTTAAGTGGGGTTTAGGCACAATTTCAGCACACACAATACATATCAAGCAAGCATGCAAAGAGTATATAGCAGCGGAATGTAAAGCATGCAACTTGCAAGAATGTAAAGGGAAGGGTTTGGAGAGATCAAACGCAATTGAAGACACGGATGTTTTTCCCGTGGTTCGGATAGGTGGTGCTATCCTACATCCACGTTGATGGAGACTTCAACCCACGAAGGGTAACGGTTGCGCGAGTCCACACAGGGCTCCACCCAAGGGTAACGGTTGCGCGAGTCCACACAGGGCTCCACCCACGAAGGGTCCACGAAGAAGCAACCACCCACAAAGGGTCCACGAAGAAGCAACCTTGTCTATCCCACCATGGCCATCGCCCATGAAGGACTTGCCTCACTAGCGGTAGATCTTCACGAAGTAGGCAATCTCCTTGCCCTTACAAACTCCTTGGTTCAACTCCACAATCTTGTCGGAGGCTCCCAAGTGACACCTAGCCAATCTAGGAGACACCACTCTCCAAGAAGTAACAAATGGTGTGTAGGTAATGAACTCCTTGCTCTTGTGCTTCAAATGATAGTCTCCCAAACACTCAACTCTCTCTCATAGGATTTGGATTTGGTGGAAAGAAGATTTCAGTGGAAAGCAACTTGGGAAGGCTAGAGATCAAGATTCATATGGTAGGAATGGAATATCTTGGTCTCAACACATGAGTAGGTGGTTCTCTCTCAGAACATATGAGTTGGAATGGTGTGTGTGTTCTGATAGCTCTCTCACTGAATGAGAAAGAGGTGGAGGGGTATATATAGCCTCCACACAAAATCCAACCGTTACACAGTTTTCCAATCTCGGTGGGACCGAATCAATAAACTCGGTCGGACCGAAAATGTAAACCTAGTGACCGTTAGTGATTTCGGTGGGACCGACTGGATCAACTCGGTGGGACCGATGTGCTAGGGTTAGGGTAAATCCAAAACTCGGTTTGACCGATTACTCAAACTCGGTGGGACCGATTTGGGTAATAAGTGAAACTGAGATTTGGTCAAGCAAACTCGGTGGGACCGATTGCATATCTCGGTGGGACCGAGAATATTGCAATGGGTAACTGAGAGTTTGCAAGCCCATCTCGGTGAGACCGAGATCCCATCGGTGATACCGAGCTGATTAGGGTTTGGCAGTGGCTTATGACAAGTGAAACTCGGTGGCGCCGGATAGGAAGAATCGGTAGGACCGAGTTTGGCTTAGGGTCTAGGTCATATGTGGATATGGGAAAGTAGTTGAGGATTTTGGAGCATATCATTAAGCACATGAAGCAAGAGGCTCATTAAGCAACACCTCATCCCTCCTTGATAGTATTGGCTTTTCCTATGGACTCAATGTGATCTTGGATCACCAAAATGTAAAAGTGAAGAGTCTTGAGCTTGAAGCTTTAGCCAATCCATTGTCCTTAGCATCTTGAAGGAGTTCCCACAACCTTTAGTCCATGCCACTCCATTGTTGAACTTATCTGAAACATGCTAGATAGAAGTGTTAGTCCAACAAGAGATATGTTGTCATCAATTATCAAAACCACCTAGGGAGCACTTGCGCTTTCAATCTCCCCCTTTTTGGTAATTGATGGCAACATACATCAAAGCTTTAGATAAAGATATACAGAACAACAAGTAAAGCTTTGGAAGAACATGTAGCAAGCATAGGCTCCCCCTACATGTATGCACTCATGTAAATATGAAATATAGAGGCATGTGAGAGCATAATCATGATAGAGTAGGCAATGTGTTACATGTATCTTGGCCATATGCATCAGACCAAAAGATTATTAAGGAAAACTACCTTCATGCTCACGAGTCCTTCTTGCAAACAGTATGTACATAAGCAAGAACTCCTCATACTCATGATTTTGATGCATATACTTACCTTGTGGTCTCGAGTTGGCTTAGGATGGAATGAACCTGCACAAACAAGGTTAGATAACACATGTACGTCCACTAGCCAGAGCAAACAAAGGAAACCACAAGAATGCCAAGACTGGGATGACATGCAGAGAGTGAGTACAAGGTACCACATTTGATTCAACATGTCCCCAAGAATAAAATCAGAGCTGAATAGAACTTAATTCAAATGAGTTCATATGAACATGTCTTTCCCCCAGAAGGACATGTGGCATCTCTCCTCTTGAACATCAAGCATCTGGGATCCTTGAGTATTTCTCTCCCCCTTGAGGTCTCTCTCTCCCCCTTAATACTTTCTCTCTTGTAGGTTTGGTCCTTGAGACTGTTTCTCTCCCTTGATGTGATCTCTCTCTCCTACAAGCTTTGATGTGAACTCTCTCTCCCCCTTTGACATCAATTTCCAAGAAGGTTTTTCCTGGAATCCATCAAATAGGTTTGGTCCTTGAGATTTAGTACAAAGCAGAGGATAAAATTGTGATGCTTGTGGAGGACAAGATTCATTGAGTGGAGCTGGATCAGAAGAAATGTAGAACAAGTGGCAAAGTGGTTTTCTGATTGCAAAGTCGGTGGCACCGAGTGGCATATTTCGATGGTACCAAAAAGATTTAGTTTGACCGAAATTTGCAAGTCGGTGAAACCGAGTTTACACAGAGAAAAACACTTGTCACATCAGGTCATTAGTCAAGTAAGATCTCACAAAGATTTGCAAAGAATTAGCTGAAGGATTTGCAAGGAATTTGATGCAGAAATATGCAGAACAAGAACAAAAAGGAAAAGAGTAAGAGTTTCTAGATGAGTTTTTTTGTTTGAGAGAGAAGGAAACAAATATGCTAGGAACAAATGCAATAACTCAGAAAAGGACACAAGAGAACTTCATCTAGAATTGGGCGGTGACATAGTCACCTATGTTAGAGTATATTGACTTAGGAGTCAAGTGAGGACACTTGATAATAGGTCATACTCATCGTTTAAGCTCAAAATGGGGTTACCATTTTTTGTTTAAGCATCTTGATGTATTCACATCTTGTTGAGTTGCTTTGACTCATGTCTTGGAGTAAAGCTTCTCTAAGATGGAATGACATACCTTGGGTGGTGATGTGGTTCTTGCTCATGTAGTTGAACTTGTGTGGGTGCTCAGGGTTGATGTAGTTCATCAGGAGTTGGGAGCACCACTTGGAGTTTGAGTTCATCTACCTACATGGGTTAGTTCTTGCAAGAAAGAGCACTTGTGTATCCAAAAATGACAACCATGAAGCTTAACATAGAATTTGTCAAAGGATATGTTTGAATGGTTTTGTGCTTCCTTGTCTTCAACCACTATTGTGTAGAGTCTTGGTCTTGTAGAGATTGCTCAAGATGTGAGTGAGTCGCAATCTCATGGAATTAGATTCAACCAAGCACCTACATGGGTTAGACAACATGCAAGGTGCAAATATATCCAAGACATAAGATAGTTATCATAAGAGATACATCATGGATTAGTTATAAGCTCATGTCTTGCATGTATCCAATGGAGTTTCTACTCCAAGTTCGAGGCATCAATGATGTTCAATTCTCCTCTCAACCTGCAAAACACTTTCTCATCAAGCGGTTTAGTGAATATATCCGCTAATTGCTTATCGGTGCGAACATGCTTAAGATTGATGTCACCCTTAGCAACATGATCTCGAATGAAATGATGACGAACTTCAATATGCTTAGTTCGAGAATGTTGTACAGGATTATGACCAATTTTGATAGCACTTTCATTGTCACAAAGCAGTGGAACATGTTTCACATAAATCCCATAATCTTTAAGAGTTTGGGTCATCCAAAGTAATTGAGCACAACATGAACCAGCGCAATGTATTCAGCTTCGGCGGTGGATAAGGATACCGAGTTTTGTTTCTTGGAAGACCAAGACACAAGAGATCTACCAAGAAATTGACAAGTACCCGAAGTGGACTTTCTATCAACCTTGTCTCCGGCATAATCCGAGTCGGAATAGCCAACAAGATCAAAAGAAGACCTCTTAGGATACCAAATGCCAAAATTTGGTGTATGGATTAAATATCTCACTATCCTTTTCACAGCCTTAAGATGACAATCTTTAGGAGCAGCTTGATATCATGCACACATGCACACACTTAGCATAATATCGGGACGTGAGGCACATAGGTATAACAATGAACCAATCATAGAGCGATAAACCTTTTGATCAACAGGTTCACCATCTTTGGTCAAATCATTATGTCCACTAGTAGGCATGGGTGTAGACATACCTTTGCATTCTTGCATATTGAACTTCTTGAATAAGTCCTTGGTGTACTTTGTTTGAGAGACAAATGTACCTTCCTTAGTTTGCTTGATTTGCAACCCGAGAAAGAATTTGAGTTCACTCATCATAGACATCTCAAACTTCTCTGACATTAGCTTTCCAAACTTTTCACTAAAGAGAGGGTTAGTTGAACCAAATATGATGTCATCAACATAAATTTGGCATACAAATAGTTCTCCATTAACCCTTTTAGTAAAAAGAGTAGAGTCAATTTTACCAATTTCAAAACCACTTGTAGTAAGGAACTTGGTCAAGCATTTATACCATGCTCTAGGAGCTTGTTTAAGACCATAAAGAGCTTTGTGAAGTTTGTAAACATGATTTGGTTTCTTAGGATTGACAAAGCCGGGAGGTTGTTTGACATAAACTTCCTCCTCTATTTCTCCATTTAGAAAAGCACTTTTAATGTCCATTTGGTACAAGGTGATATTATGGTGATTAGCATAGGCAAGTAAGATGCGAATGGACTCAAGTCTAGCAACGGGAGCATACGTCTCACCATAGTCCATACCTTCGACTTGTGTGTATCCTTGGGCGACGAGACGTGCTTTGTTGCGGACCACTTGTCCATCTTCATCTTGCTTGTTGCGAAACACCCATTTGGTACCAATGATGTTGTGGTTGTTGTCGGGCTTCTCAACCAATGTCCAAACTTGGTTTCTCTCAAAATTATGTAGCTCTTCATGCATAGCGTTTATCCAATCCGGATCTTCCAATGCTTCTTCAACCTTCATTGGTTCAATGCTAGAGATGAATGAATAGTTTTCACAAAAGTTAGCTAAACGAGTTTTTGAGCGAGTGGTTCTCCCGGTTTGTATATCATTGAGGATTTGCTCGACGGGATGATCTTTCGCAATTCTTGCTCGAACTCGTGAGAGCTTTTGCTTGGGTCTTTGTTGAACATCTTCTTCATCTTGTTCTTCTTCTTGGCCTTCTTCATTGTTGACGTCGTCGTTCTCTTGTCGTGGTGGAGAAGGAGGTTGTTGATGTTCATCTTGACGTACTTCCTCGTTTTCTTCATCTTGGTGTGTCCCACTTGTGGATGCTTCCGTGTCGATTCTTGGTTCACCTTGTTGTGAAGTAGAAGCTTCCACTTGGACGGATGAAGTACTCTCCTTCACCTCTGTTGGACGAATTTTGCCAATGGACAAATCTTGAATTGCTTCTGAAGGGTCTTTGTCTCCTACATCAATTGGCAATTGCTCTACCTGCGAGCCATTAGATTCATCAAACTTCACATCTACCGTCTCTTCAACCTTTCGGGTGAAATTGTTGTAGACACGGTAAGTGTGAGAGTTTGATCCATAACCAAGTAGAAAACCTTCATGAGATTTAGGAGCAAACTTTGAACGATGATGCTTATCAAGAATGTAGCACTTTGAGCCGAATACTCGAAAGTATCCAACTTGAGGCTTGTTACCGGTGAGGAGCTCGTATGCCGTCTTGCCGAGTAGCTTGTGAAGATATAAGCGATTTGTTGCGTGACAAGCTGTCTCAACCGCTTCTGCCCAAAAGTGCTTTGGCGTCTTGTATTCATCAAGCATTGTTCTTGCCATTTCGATGAGCGTCCGGTTCTTCCTCTCAACAACTCCATTTTGTTGAGGTGTGTATGTACCCGAGAACTCATGTGAAATCCCTTCTTCATCAAGAAAGGTGTCCACATTTGCGTTCTTGAACTCCGTTTCATTGTCACTCCGAACCTTCTTGATCTTCACATCAAACTGATTTTGGGCTTTCCTAGCGAAGTTTCTGAAGATCTTCTGGACCTGCGACTTGTCATTAAGAAAGAACACCCACGTAAATCTTGAAAAATCATCAACTATAACTAGACCAAAAGAATTTCCACCGAGACTCTTGTAGGCATTGGGACCAAAAAGATCCATGTGAAGCAGCTCGAGTGGCCTCCTTGTGGTCATGATGTTCTTCACGGGATGTCTTCCTCCAACCTGTTTACCTGCTTGACAGGCACTGCAAAGTCTATCCTTATCAAATATGACATCGTTAACTCCAAGGATGTGATTTCCTTTAATAAGCTTGTCAAGGTTTCTCATGCCAACGTGACCTAGTCGTCTATGCCACAACCAGCCTTTTGAGGATTTAGCAACAAAGCAAGTTTTAGGTTGTGCCTTTTTAGAGAAATCGACAATGTAAAGATCACCTCTATGCATACCCGTAAAGACCATTTTATGATTGTCTCGACGAAATACTTGGCAATCTACCTTAGTAAATAGGACATTCAAACCAAAATCAGCAAGTCTAGATACTGAAAGTAAGTTGTAGCCAAGAGATTCAACGAGCATGACATTTTGAATGGAACTATCATGTGAGATGGCCACCTTACCAAGGCCAACCACTTTACCATTTGAATTATCACCAAAGGTGACATATTTTCGAGGGCCGTTGTTTTCAGCAAGCTCACGAAACATCTCTTCATCTCCAGTCATATGATCAGTACATCCACTATCAAGAACCCATTCCTTTCCTCCTGATTCATATCCCCGAAGATTTGCCATAAGACCAAAATGTCTCATTGCATTATCGAGATCGAAGTCACTATCATCATCATCATAATATTCATGTTCATCATGATCTTGTGACTCATCATTTCCTAGAGAGGGCAATTCATTAGATAAATGATCAAGGTGGTTACTTTTATGAATTCTTATAGCTTTGAATATGATATCATTAATGATTCCAACATCTCCTTTAGCATGCTTAAGATTGGCAAGTTCAAGAAGACATTTACCAAAACTAGGATCACTAGAGTTCATCTTACTCAAGGAAATAGATTTATGGAGAATTTCATCCAAAGTTTTTAAGGAATGATTGGGAAACCGTTCCTCAAGAAATTTCCATATAGTATAGGCGCAATTTTGAGTAGGCAAACTAGCAATCAAATTTTTGGGCAATCCTCTAATGATGAGCTCAATAGTTCTAAGATTGCGAATCATGTCAATATCTTCATCTAGGGTAGGATGCAAGGGATCAATATGGGGTGCACAAGGGCTAGCAATATACTTGTTCAAATGATATTGATTGAAGATTACAAGCATCTCATTTTTCCACTCATGAAAATACTTTCCATCAAGAATAGGCACTCTATGTCTAAGACTCCCTAGAGTAGACACATCCATCTTCCTCCAATGGTGATTAAACCAAGGCAATGGAAACCAAAGCTCTGATACCACTTGTAGGATCTAGAAGTAGATGTGTCTAAAGGGGGGTGATTAGACACTTAGTGCTAAAGTTGCAAATTTTAAGCTTTTTCGGTTTAAGTGGGGTTTAGGCACAATTTCAGCACACACAATACATATCAAGCAAGCATGCAAAGAGTATATGAGCAGCGGAATGTAAAGCATGCAACTTACAAGAATGTAAAGGGAAGGGTTTGGAGAGATCAAACGCAATTGAAGACACGGATGTTTTTCCCGTGGTTCGGATAGGTGGTGCTATCCTACATCCACGTTGATGGAGACTTCAACCCACGAAGGGTAACGGTTGCGCGAGTCCACACAGGGCTCCACCCAAGGGCAATGGTTGCGCGAGTCCACACAGGGCTCCACCCACGAAGGGTCCACGAAGAAGCAACCACCCACAAAGGGTCCACGAAGAAGCAACCTTGTCTATCCCACCATGGCCATCGCCCACGAAGGACTTGCCTCACTAGCGGTAGATCTTCATGAAGTAGGCGATCTCCTTGCCCTTACAAACTCCTTGGTTCAACTCCACAATCTTGTCGGAGGCTCCCAAGTGACACCTAGCCAATCTAGGAGACACCACTCTCCAAGAAGTAACAAATGGTGTGTAGGTAATGAACTCCTTGCTCTTGTGCTTCAAATGATAGTCTCCCCAACACTCAACTCTCTCTCATAGGATTTGGATTTGGTGGAAAGAAGATTTGAGTGGAAAGCAACTTGGGAAGGCTAGAGATCAAGATTCATATGGTAGGAATGGAATATCTTGGTCTCAACACATGAGTAGGTGGTTCTCTCTCAGAACATATGAGTTGGAATGGTGTGTGTGTTCTGATAGCTCTCTCACTGAATGAGAAAGAGGTGGAGGGGTATATATAGCCTCCACACAAAATCCAACCGTTACACAGTTTTCCAATCTCGGTGGGACCGAATCAATAAACTCGGTCGGACCGAAAATGTAAACCTAGTGACCGTTAGTGATTTTGGTGGGACCGACTGGATCAACTCGGTGGGACCGATGTGCTAGGGTTAGGGTAAATCCAAAACTCGGTTTGACCGATTACTCAAACTCGGTGGGACCGATTTGGGTAATAAGTGAAACTGAGATTTGGTCAAGCAAACTCGGTGGGACCGATTGCATATCTCGGTGGGACCGAGAATATTGCAATGGGTAACTGAGAGTTTGCAAGCCCATCTCGATGAGACCGAGATCCCATCGGTGATACCGAGCTGATTAGGGTTTGGCAGTGGCTTATGACAAGTGAAACTCGGTGGCGCCGGATAGGAAGAATCGGTAGGACCGAGTTTGGCTTAGGGTCTAGGTCATATGTGGATATGGGAAAGTAGTTGAGGATTTTGGAGCATATCATTAAGCACATGAAGCAAGAGGCTCATTAAGCAACACCTCATCCCTCCTTGATAGTATTGGCTTTTCCTATGGACTCAATGTGATCTTGGATCACCAAAATGTAAAAGTGAAGAATCTTGAGCTTGAAGCTTTAGCCAATCCCTTGTACTTAGCATCTTGAAGGAGTTCCCACAACCTTTAGTCCATGCCACTCCATTGTTGAACTTATCTGAAACATGCTAGATAGAAGTGTTAGTCCAACAAGTGACATGTTGTCATCAATTATCAAAACCACCTAGGGAGCACTTGCGCTTTCAGGTGGCCTCGACAATGCTTCAAGGATAAAAAAAGAAGAGGAAGAAGAAAAAAAAGAGGAGAAAGAAGAAAAAAAAGAGGAGAAGAAAGAATAGACTCCTCTATTCTTTCTTCTCCTTTTTTTCCTTCTTCTTCCTCTTTTTTTTATCGAGAACGAGGGTCGCCGAGGGTCGCTGAGCGGTAGAGGAAACCCTAAATAGCAAGTATCGTGGGTGTGAGATACATGTGGCCATCGGTGTCGGACACTACATCCACGTCCGACAAGTGACGCGGGCGACGCCCGTGTCACTTGTGGGACGTGGATGTAGTGTCCGACACCGA
>NC_041392.1:627259260-627282458 GCF_002162155.2 Triticum dicoccoides
AAGTATCGTGGATGTGAGATACATGTGGCCGTCGGTGTCGGACACTACATCCACGTCCCACAAGTGACGCGGGTCGACGCCCGCGTCACTTGTGGGACGTGGATGTACTGTCCGACACCGATGGCCACATGTATCTCACACCGACGATACTTGCTATTTAGGGTATATTGACCCCCCCTCGTGTTGAAGTTATCGGGAGGTGGTATATATATCGACCCCCACCGTGTTGAAGTTATCGGGAGGGGGTATATCGACCGCCCCTCGTGTTGAAGTTATCGGGAGGGGTTATATCGATCCCCCCTCGTGTTGAAGTTATCAGGAGGGGTATATCGACGACGACATACCCGATAAAACATAAGAATATGAAGAAGAAATAAAAAGAGGAGAAGATCGAAGAAAAAAGAAGAAACAAAGAGGAGAAGAAGAAAGGAATAGAGGAAAAGAAGAAAAAATAGAATTAGAAGAAGAAAAATAGAAAATTCTATTTTTTCTTCTTCTCCTCTATTCCTTTCTTCTTCTCCTCTTCCTTTTCTTCCTCTCCTCTTCTTCTCCTCTTCCTTTTCTTCCTCTCCTCTTCTTCTCCTTTTTCCTCTTCTTATTTTCCTTTTTCCTCTCCTAAATATATAAAACTTTTCTAGAAATGAAACTAACCTAAAATGTACTAAATCAGAGAACATATATAGATAATCCTTTTCGAAATATTTAAATCTAACTTTTGCATGTATGAACATATATACACAGAGGACATACAAACATAGATACATTTTTATAAAAAAAGAAAAATACAAAATACAAACACATATATGAAAAAAATATGAAAAGAAACAATATACACAATATATATACTGACATATATACATAATATACACAAAGAAGCAATATACACAATATACACAAGCATATAATATATGGAAAAATAGTGGAGGGGCGCCGGCCGGACCAACGGAGGGGCAGGGCGACGGCGACGGGCAGGGCAGGGCGACGACAACGGGCGGGCCGGGGCGCGCGACGCGCCGGGGCAGGGCGCCGAGCGGCGTCGGGCGAGGGCACGGCCGACGGCGAGCGGGCGGCGACGACGACCTCGGGCGGCTAGGGGAGGCGACGGTGACATCGGGGCAGGGGCCGGCATCGAGGAGCAGCGCAGCAGCCTGGCAGCGTTGGAGAAATTTCCCAACGGTTTGGTTATATAGGAAAGGCTTTGGTCCCGGTTCGTGGCACAAACCGGGACCAATGCCCCCTTTAGTCCCGGTTGGTGCCACCAACCGGGACCAAAGGCCTCTTTTCAGCAGCCCAAAGGGCGGGAAGTAGCGGCCTTTGGTCCCGGTTGGTGGCACAACCGGGACTAAAGGGGGGCATTGGTCATGGTTCGTGGCACCAACCGTGACCAATGCCCTCCTTTAGTCCCGGTTGGTGCCACCAACCAGGACTAAAGGCCTGCGCCTGCCAAAGCCGTGGTGTGGTGGGATGTTTAGTCCCACCTCGCTAGCTGAGGAGCGGCCGCACCTGTTTATAAGCGCTGCCCCGCCATCTCCATCGAACTCCTCAGAACTGCAGGCCTCTGGGCCTAATCTCACACCGCTATGCATGTGGGCCTGCTGGGCCTTCTGCGGGCCTGAATCCTGGCCCATGGATGGGCTTCTAGTCGTATTCAGGCCGTGGTGGCCTAGTAGGTGGCATTTTTTTACTATTTATTTTTTCATTTCTACTTAGAACTAAATACTTATAGTTTTTTAGTGATTTTTTCTTTTAGGTCACAAAAATTATAAACTTTCTGTTAGTGCCATTAGTTTTAAAATTTGAATAGTTTAAATTTGAATTTTTTTAAATTTGTGTGAATCACTAGTTTATGAATAACTTTACTATAAAAAATGATTTTTGAGTCATTCTTTTTCCTGCTATTTAATATTATTGTGTTTTATCATTATACTCAATTTGGTAATTTTAGTTAGTCATAACAAATATTATAGGCATTTTTTTTCCTTTTTGCTATTTATTTTTTCATTTCTACTTAGAACAAAATACTTATAGTTTTTAGTGATTTGTTTTTTCTTTTAGGTCACAAAAATTATAAACTTTCTGTTAGTTCCATTACTCTTAAAATTTGAAAGCACTTTTTTGTTTTTTTGCTTTTAGTGCCTATTTTTTTCCAGTTTTTTGTTTTGTTTTCTGCATTATATATTTTCTTTTGTTTTTTTGCTATATTTTTAATTCTTTTTTGCTTTTAGTTTTAGAAAAATTATAAACTTTCTGTTAGTGCCATTAGTTTTCAAATTTGAATATACTTTTTAGTTTTTTAGTTTTCTTTGTTGCTTTATTTATTTTATTTTGTTTCTACTTACAACAAAATACTTATTGTTGCTATTTTTATTTTTTTTCAGTTTTTTTGTTTTGTTTTCTGTATTATTTATTTTCTTTTGTTTTTTGCTTTATTTTTTAATTCTTTTTTGCTTTTAGGTCAGCAAAATTATAAACTTTCTGTTAGTGCCATTAGTTTTAGAAAAATTATAAACTTTCTGTTAGTGCCATTAGTTTTCAAATCTGAATAGTTAAAATTTAAATTCTTTGAAATTTGTGTGAATCACAAGTTAGTGATTAACTTTACTAAAAAAATGAACATAGATGCACCTATAGAGAAAATTCGACCTAAATTCATAGTTTTCAAATGAACTCTAAAAAAGTTGGCATAGCATACTCGTGTGTTACAAAGTTGGCATGGTATCATCATAATAGTTGCGGGAGAAAGTCTTCACTTTTTCTTCGCTTGTGTCATTTGCTTATTGCGCCGCAACCATGGATAATCTTCATCATTTATCAGGATGCTTGGGTCAGCCTTGACATTGAAGGGAGGAATTTCATGAAACTTTTGATAATCTTCAGACATGTTTGTCTTGCCCTCCACTCCCAGGATATCCCTTTTTCATGAAAGAACTATGTGGCGCTTTGGCTCATCGTATGATGTATTCGCTTCCTTATCTTTTCTTTTTCTCTGTTTGGTAGACATGTACTTCACATAGATAACCTGTGCCACATCATTGGCTAGGACGAATGGTTCATCGGTGTACCCAAGATTTGTCAGATCCACTGTTGTCATTCCGCACTGTGGGTCTACCTGTACCCCGCCGCCTGACAGATTGACCCATTTGCACTTAAACAAAGGGACTTTAAAATCATGTCCGTAGTCAAGTTCCCATATGTCCACTATGTAACCATAATATGTGTCCTTTCCGCTCTCGGTTGCTGCATCAAAGCGGACACCGCTGTTTTGGTTGGCGCTCTTTTGATCTTGGGCGATCGTGTAAAATGTATTCCCATTTATCTCGTATCCTTTGTAAGTCAATACAGTCAAAGATGGTCCCCTGGACAACAAGTACAGCTCATCACAAACAATGTTGTCACCTCTGAGACGTGTTTCCATCCAACTGCTGAAAGTCCTGATGTGTTCACATGTAATCCAGTCGTCGCACTGCTCCGGGTGTTTGGAGCGCAGACTGTTCTTGTGTTCATCGACATACGGGGTCACCAAGGTAGAGTTCTATAGAACTGTGTAGTGTGCTTGAGACCAAGAATATCCGTCCCTGCATATTATTGAGTCACTTCCAAGAGTGCCTTTTCCAGTCAGTCTCCCCTCATACCGTGATTTAGGGAGACCTATCTTCTTAAGGCCAGGAATGAAGTCAACACAAAACCCGATAACATCCTCTGTTTGATGGCCCATGGAGATGCTTCCTTCTGGCCTAGCGCGGTTACGGACATATTTCTTTAGGACTCCCATGAACCTCTCAAAGGGGAACATATTGTGTAGAAATACGGGCCCCAGGATGACAATCTCGTCGACTAGATGAACTAGGACGTGCGTCATGATATTGAAGAAGGATGGTGGGAACACCAGCTCGAAACTGACAAGACATTGTGCCACATCACTCCTTAGCCTTGGTACGATTTCTAGATCGATCACCTTCTGAGAGATTGCATTGAGGAATGCACATAGCTTCACAATGGCTAATCGGACGTTTTCCGGTAGAAGCCCCTCAATGCAACCGGAAGTAGTTGCGTCATAATCACATGGCAGTCATGAGACTTTAGGTTCTGAAACTTTTTCTCTGGCATATTTATTATTCCCTTTATATTCGACGAGAAGCCAGTCGTGACCTTCGTACTGAGCAGGCATTCAAAGAAGATTTCTTTCTCTTCTTTTGTAAGAGCGTAGCTGGCAGGACCTTTATACTGCTTCGGAGGCATGCCGTCTTTTTCGTGCAAACGTTGCAGGTCCTCCCGTGCCTCAGGTGTATCTTTTGTCTTCCCATACACGCCCAAGAAGCCTAGCAGTTTCACGCAAAGGTTCTTCGTCACGTGCATCACGTCGATTGAAGAGCGGACCTCTAGGTCTTTCCAGTAGGGTAGGTCCCAAAATATAGATTTCTTCTTCCACATGGGTGCGTGTCCCTTAGCGCCATTCAGAACAGCTAGTCCGCCGGGACCCTTTCCAAAGATTACGTGTAAATCATTGACCATAGCAAGTACGTGATCACCGGTATGCATGGCGGGCTTCTTCCGGTGATCTGCCTCGCCTTTGAAATGCTTGCCTTTCTTTCGACATTGATGGTTGGTCGGAAGAAATCGACAATGGCCCAGGTACACATTCTTCCTGCATTTGTCCAGGTATATACTTTCAGTGTCATCTAAACAGTGCGTGCATGCGTGGTATCCTTTGTTTGTCTGTCCTGAAAGGTTATTGAGAGCGGGCCAATCGTTGATGGTCACGAACAACAACGCCTTTAGGTTAAATTCCTCCTGTCTGTGCTCATCCCACGTACATACACCGTTTCCATTCCACGGCTGTAAAAGTTCTTCAACTAATGGCCTTAGGTACACATCAATGTCATTGCCAGGTTCCTTAGGGCCTTGGATGAGAACTGGCATCATAATAAACTTCCGCTTCATGCACATCGAAGGAGGAAGGTTATACATACATAGAGTCACGGGCCAGGTGCTGTGATTGCTGCTCTGCTCCCCGAAAGGATTAATGCCATCTGCGCTTAAAGCAAACCATACATTCCTTGGGTCCTTTGCAAACTCATCCCAGTACTTTCTCTCGATTTTTCTCCACTACGACCCGTCAGCGGGTGCTCTCAACTTCCCGTCTTTCTTCCGGTCCTCACTGTGCCATCGCATCAACTTGGCATGCTCTTCATTTCTGAACAGACATTTCAACCGTGGTATTATAGGAGCATACCACATCAGCTTCCAGGAACCCTCTTCCTAGGGGGTTCGCCGTCAACATCACCAGGGTCATCTCGTCTGATCTTATACCGCAATGCACCGCATACCGGGCATGCGTTCAGATCCTTGTATGCACCGCGGTAGAGGATGCAGTCATTAGGGCATGCATGTATCCTCTCCACCTCCAATCCTAGAGGGCATACGACCTTCTTTGTTGCGTATGTACTGTCGGGCAATTCGTTATCCTTTGGAAGCTTCTTCTTCAATATTTTTAGTAGCTTCTCAAATCCTTTGTCAGCCACAACATTCTCTGCCTTCCACTGCAGCAATTCCAATACAGTACCGAGCTTTGTGTTGCCATCTTTGCAATTGGAGTACAACCCTTTTTTGTGATCCTCTAACATGCGATCGAACTTCAGGTTCTCCTTTTGACTTTCGCATTGCGTCCTTGCATCGACAATGACCCGACGGAGATCATCATCATCGGGCACATCATCTAGTTCCTCTTGATCTTCAGCAGCTTCACCCGTTGCAACATCATTGGGCACATCGTCTGGTTCCTCTTGATCTTCACCAGCTCCCCCCATTGCAGCATCACCGTATTCAGGGGGCACATAGTTGTCATCGTACTCTTCTTCTTCACCGTCTTCCATCATAACCCCTATTTCTCCGTGCCTCGTCCAAACATTATAGTGTGGCATGAAACCCTTGTAAAGCAGGTGGGAGTGAAGGATTTTCCGGTTAGAGTAAGACCTCGTATTCTCACATTCAGTGCATGGACAACACATAAAACCATTCTGCTTGTTTGCCTCAGACGCATCGAGAAACTCATGCACGCCCTTAATGTACTCGGAGGTGTGTCTGTCACCGTAAATCCATTGCCGGTTCATCTGCGTGCGTTATATATAATTAAGTGTCCAAATTAATAGAAGTTCATCATCACATTAAAACCAAAGTACATACATAGTTCTCATCTAACAACATATAGCTCTCCAGAGCATCTAATTAATTAAACCATACATTGAAACTATGTAAAACATTTCAATGCGAAAACAAATGCGATCATAGTCGCAACCAAGGTAACAATTGATCCAACGACATAATGATACCAAGCCTCGGTATGAATGGCATATTTTCTAATCTTTCTAATCTTCAAGCGCATTGCATCCATCTTGATCTTGTGATCATCGATGACATCCGCAACATGCAACTCCAATATCATCTTCTCCTCCTCAATTTTTTTTTATTTTTTCCTTCAACAAATTGTTTTCTTCTTCAACTAAATTTAACCTCTCGACAATAGGGTCGGTTGGAATTTCCGATTCACATACATCCTACATAAATAAAATCTATGTCACGTTGGTCGGCATAATTTTCATAAACAATAAATGAACCAATAGTTATAAAGATAATATATATACCACATCCGAATCATAGACAGGACGAGGGCCGACGGGGGCGGATACCAAAACCATCGCACTATATAAGATGCAATAATAAAAGTAAGAAAATAATACAAGTATCTATGTAAACATACAAGTAAGAATATTTTTTCCTTTCAAAAAGAAGATAAGAACAAGAGGCTCACCACGGTGGTGCCGGCGATGAGCTCGGCGTGGGTGATCGACGGCGGTGAAGACGGGGATGGGGCGTGACGGACTGCTAAACCTAGACAAATATTGAGGAAAATGGAGCTTGAAGGTCGAGCTTGGAGAGGAGAAAGCTTAAGTACTGTGGCTCGGGCATTCCATCGAACACCTTGTGTGCATAGGAGGTGAGCTAGAGCACCACCAAGCCCTCTCCCCCTCTGCCAGAAAAAAACAGAGCAGTGTGCTCTGCTCTTACGCGAGGGGGTATATATAGGCACCTCATTGGTCCCGGTTGGTGGCATGAACCGGGGCTAAAGGGGAGCCTTTGGTCCCGGTTCAAGCCACCAACCGGGACCAATGGTGGTGGGCCAGGAGCGAGGCCATTGGTCCCGGTTCGTCCCACCAACTGGGACCAAAAGGTCCAGACGAACCGGGACCAATGGCCCACGTGGCCCGGCCGGCCCCCTGGGCTCATGAACCGGGTCCAATGCCCCCATGGGTCTTGGTTCTAGACTGAACCGGGACTAATGGGCTGACCCGGCCTGGACCGTTGCCCCCTTTTCTACTAGTGGACATCTATGCGCACGGGATAGTGCTCTACTCTCTGGACACCTGTGCCCACGAGTCTGTCGGCAGACAATGGTCAAAAGGTGGGATCGACAATATAAAGATATCTTATTCCACCTCCAACGACCCTAATCCTTTAAGCCTTGGAGTAACCACCATTTCCAAACACTCATATTGCTCATTACTCGATATCCCTCCACTCAAACTCTTTGATTCTTTGGGGATAGGAAGAGCAAGGTCGATCTACAACTTGACCAAAGTGTTTCGTGTTCCCTCTTGATTTCTTCACCAACAACTTGTTACTCTTGGTGCTTTGTCTCCTAGGCGGTTAGGGTTCCTCCGAAAGCTTTCTTGCTTGTTGTGTGCTCCGAAGATGTATGTAAAGGTGTAGTGGTATCCTTCAAAACCAACCCCAAGTGATTTGCGGCTCATCAGTTGTGGGTGAATCGAGGAGAATACGGAGCCTTGGTCTCAGCACCTCTCCAATGAAGATCAGCACTTCCCTAAGGAAGTGTGAACTTCGGGATAAAATTTGCATCCCTGACTCACTTGTGGTTATTCATTGCCCGGACTTTACTTCACTTTGTATGCTTGTGGGCTTGCTAATTAGATTATTGCTTAGCTTACATTGCTTTGAGCTTGCTTGACATATAGGTTGTGTTAATCTATTTGCATATCTAGATAACATTTTTTATTCACAAATCCCTAAAATTGGTAATTAATCTCAGAATATGTATTCTTCTACTCAACCCCTCTAGTCGACCAATTCGTATTTGATCTGAAATACATTTCGGCGGAGTTGATAGGCTAGTGGGTTCATCCAAAATTATCCAAAATACAATTTGGATTACAGGTTTCCTGGAGGTTTAGTTAGAATCCAATGGACCCAGAGTCTCGAAGCAAACTGAGAGCATGAAGATAGGTGAAAAACGGTGTTTCCACAAGCTCTCACTTGTTTTTTTACAGATGTGGTGTATGGTCTCATAGGATGATTATCTCACCACTCATATTCATCATGTTACCTTCTTAACAATCAATTGTCTTTTAGATGGAATTGTTGCAGGTTTATTCAAATGTCGGGGGACACTCCCGGGTCAACATCGAGTTGATACACTCAAGCGGCACCTGAAACCTTGTTTTTGCAAAGTTCCCTAGATAACTCAGGTGCGACATTATTCGCCTCTTGTCGCACCCACACAACTTTTATCTCCTCGAAAGGATGATGTAGACCTTTTATTTCTTCCACAACTAGCCCATTGGCTAATACATTCCTTGCCTCATCATTGATTTTCAAATCACAAATTGATAATCTTTTTCCAGCACCAGCTTCTAGGCACCCGTCCCCATTTCCAACTGGTGAGCCCTCCTGGCTCCTGCATGTTAGCAACTCAGCCAACTCGGGTTCAACATTGATGGGGAAAATTGCATGTTCTGAACAAGAACACAACATGATGTCCCAAAGAACTGCACCCCCGCTGTTGAAATAGACAGCCTTCCATATTGCCTCGTCTATGTTAGCCTTCACTCAACCCTCCTTCAACGAACACCACCAAATTTTTCCCGGAGCGGTCCTTGCACTACTGACATCATCATGCATAGAGCTCCACTCCTCCACCAGGCACACCACACGGTCCTTGATAGCCACGGGGTTTTATATCCCTTTAGCATCCCTAGTGTTGTTCCTGGACTGCCACAACTCATATAATCCCCTAAATATAGTCGCCTCTCCTTTTCCCTTGTATGACCCATCCAATCTAACATTCAGTTGCGCATCATCTCATATGTCTCTATCTCTGGCGGAAGTAGAGGTAGAGCACACTGAAGGTCTCTCTCAGAAGCTTCCAAAACTGGACAAAGTGCATACATCGCCAAAACTAGTGCATGATGGTCTCCTCTCTTTCGCATCCCACACAAAACACCCGTAGTTTGATTCTCATGTGTTGCAGCTCCGCCCCAATGGCCAAACCATTATGCATAATTCTCCATGTGTGCACCTTCACCTTGTTGGGGACATCTATTGTCCCACAAACCGAGCCAACTCTTATGGTTAATCATTGAGTCCGAGCAATCAACATGTGATACACGAGAAACCTTCATCGACAATCCTATATGATAAGAGAACCTGACCAAAAACTTTCCATCTTTGATGAAGTTCCAAGATCTATAGTCTTCCTTAATTACCATGACCGCCATAACAATATTCTTGATATCACATGTATCAGACTTGGTGAACACTTGATCCAAATTTGACTCGTTCTAGGCATTACCTTGATCATTCAACAGACCAACAACCTTAACAATTTGAGGATGGTGTGTTGCACCCAATGGCGACATGCACCCCGACCCGAGAATCCAGTTCTCATGCAGAAAATATATCTTTGATCCATCTCCTGTGCGCCATACAGTGCCATGTCGTAGCAAGTCTCACCCGTGCATAATACTCCACCAAGTAAATGAACACTCGTGTTGGCATGTCACTGTCATGATGCCCATCTCTAAAATACCTTGCTTTGAGACCATGAGCACATATATCGCTTATGACCATGATAATCCTCCATTTCTTGGCGAGGAGAGCTTTTGGTTGAAGGTTTCGAAATCTCTAAAGCCTATACCACCTTCGTGCTTTCGAGTGCACATTTTATCCCACACTGAAGGAAATATGCCCTAGAGGCAATAATAAAGTTGTTGTTTATATTTCCTTATATCATGATAAATGTTTATTATTCATGCTAGAATTGTATTAACCGGAAACTTAGTACATGTGTGAATACATAGACAAACAGAGTGTCCCTAGTATGCCTATACTTTACTAGCTCATTAATCAAATATGGTTAAGTTTCCTGACTGTTGTCATTTGATGAACGGGATCACATCACTAGAGAATGATGCGATGGACAAGACCCATCCGTTAGCTTAGTATTATGACCGTTTAGTTTTGTTGCTATTGCTTTCTTCATGACTTATACATATTCCTCTAACTATGAGATTCTGCAACTCCCGAATACCGGAGGAACACCTTGTGTGCTATCAAAGTCACAACGTAACTGGGTGATTATAAAGATGATATACAGGTGTCTCGGAAGGTGTTTGTTGAGTTGGCATAGATCAAGATTTGGATTTGCCACTCTGAGTATCGGAGAGGTATCTCTAGGCCCTCTCGGTAATGCACATCACTATAAGCCTTGCAAGCAATGTAACTAATGAGTTAGTTGCGGGATGATGCATTATAGAACGAGTAAAGAGACTTGCCGGTAACGAGATTGAACTAGGTATGATGATACCGACGACCGAATCTTGGGCAAGTAACATACCGATGACTGATGACCCACAAGTATAGGGGATCAATTGTAGCTCTTTTCGATAAGTAAGAATGTCGAACCCAACGAGGAGAAGAAGGAAATGAGAAGTAGTTTTCAGTAAGGTAATGTCTGGAAGTGTTGAAACTATAAGTAGCGAGTAGTTTGATAGCAAGATAATTTGTATTGAGCAAGTAACGGTAATAGTAGCAAGTATGCAGCAAGGTAGCCCAATCCTTTTGAGGCAAAGGACAGGCCAAAACGGTCTCTTATAATAAGCAAAGCGTTCTTGAGGGTACACGTGAATTTCATCTAGTTACTTTCATCATGTTGGTTTGATTTGTGTTCGCTACTTTGATAATTTGATATGTGGGTGGACCGGTGCTTAGGTGTTGTTCTTACTTGAACAAACCTCCTACTTATGATTAACCCTCCCGCAAGCATCCGCAACTACGAGAAAAGTATTAAGAATAAATTCTAACCATAACATTAAACTTTTGGATCCAATCCGTCCCTTACGAAATAGCGCATAAACTAGGGTTTAAGCTTCTGTCACCCTCGCAACCCACCATCTCTTTTCTACTCCACAATGCATTCCCTTAGTCCCAAGTATGGTGAAGTGTCATTCAGTCGACATTCACATGACACCACTAAGGGAATCACAACATACATACTATCAAAATATTGAACACATATCAAATCCACATGATTACTTGCAACATGATTTCTCCCGTGACCTCAAGAACGAAAGTAACTACTCACAAATAATAAACATGCTCACGATCAGAGGGGTACTAATATGCATAATGGATATGAACATATAATCTTCCACCAAATAAACACTACAAAAAATACACTTCCGTGATGATACGTGTTTGTCACAGTAGGTCGCGTTTTTTTCATGCATGTACATCCATGACGATTTTATGACAGAATCAAGATAGTCATACCTGTGCTGTCATAGAAGTGTCCCATGAAATTACCAAAATTATCATCACGGAAGTGTCCACTTCCATGACGATAAATCGCGCGTCACAGAAGTGCTTTCGTCAAGGGTGACCGACACGGGGCATCCACCGTAACGGAATGCCGTTAAGCTATCGGGTCGGATTTTGGATCCGATAACCCGTTAACAGCCCTGACCAATGGGAAATTTCCACATGTAAAATTCTGATTGGCCGAAGGGAACATCTGTCAGCTCGTCAGTGGGCCAGATGTCGCCCGTCCATTGGAGGAGACATGCCTATGATACGTCGATACGTGGCTGGGCCCAACAGAGGCCCATATAGGTTAAAAAGGATGGCCCAGTCAAAGGCCCGTAGAACTTAATCAGGTACTAGTGGGCCAGCCCAATAACGACATGCTTAATAAAGGCCCATTTACGACCCGAAGCCAGATCTGGCCCGTTAATTGTTCGCCCTATATTTGGGCCCATTTACGGCCCGAAGCCAGATCTGGCCCATTAATTGTTCGCCCAATAATTGGGCCCATTTGCGGCCCGAAGCCAGATCTGGCCTGTTAAATGTTCGCCAAATATTTGGGCCCAACTACAGCCGAGTGACTTTCGGCCTGTTAGAGGCCTGATGTAGACATGGGCCCATTTCAGCCCGGTGTGACTTTCGGCCTGGGAATGGCCCGTGCTGCCCATGGGCCATATATGGTCCGACGGGACATCGGGCCCACTAACGGCCCGTGCTAAAGGTGGCAACAATTAAGCCCAACATGACTTTGGGCCTGTTAAAGGCTTGTCGCGTAATTTGGCCCATTGATGCTTGTGCTAAGCTTTCGGCCTCTTAAAGGCCCATAATATCAGTGGGCCAACTAAGGCCGGAGATATGTTTCGACCTGGTAATGGCCCGTGAGCTAACTGGGCCCAAAACGGCCCGGTCTACATTTCGGCCTGCTGAAGGCCCGTCGACGACTAGTGAAAATTGAGGCCCAACATGCATTTTAGCCTCCTAAAGGCCCGTGGTTTCATCTCGGCCATAACAGGCCAGTACAATATTCAGCCTGTTAATGGACCAACGCTACCTGGGCCAAACTAAGTGCTGGGTCGACAAAAGGCCCAACTAAAATATAGGTCGGTGTAAGTTTGGGCCTGGCGCAATGTGTGAAGGCCCCAATCATTCGGGCCCAAGAAAGACACAGGTCGGCCCAATTGTGGCCCGCTAAAAACCTGGCCCATTAGAGTCGAATGTTTCGGTCCGGTCGACTACATCTGATTTTTTTTAGATAGCGAATGATGGCAGTAACTAGTAGGAATTAAGAACAAACCTACTCTATACAATAAAGAAATTATGGCATAGTAACTGAGAATAAACCTACACTATACAATAAAGGATTTAAGGTATATTACATCCACTGGGCATCAAAGTTCGCCACCAGTGATCATAAAGCGCAATGAAGAAGCAGATTACAAAAACTGGGCACCATTGTGGCGTAACAAAATAATACTGAACCGAGACCACTTCCAAGACAGTTCAAGAAATGTTAGCCTTGCGGGGGAACTGCTGCGCAAGCTGCTGAGCAAGGCTGTGTGACCGGCCTAGCATGTCGGTCATAGCTTCCAGGTGTAGCTGTTTAGCAATGAGGTTCTCATTGGTGTTCTCTGCAATCTTTCTTAGAGATAGGACTTCAAGTCGAAGTTGAGTTGCAAAATGCCTTTCTGCTAGAACTTGGGACTGAAGAAGTCGAACTAATTCAGACAACGGATTCTGTGAGCTTGTCTGACTGTTAGTATCAAGTAACTTGAACACTGCATCAAGACAAGACTTTGGGGTTGTCTCGCTATCTTCAAGATGTTTTGCCTTCTTTGCTGCAATATATGTTGGGTTTGTCTCACAACCTTCAGCAGACTTGTGCATGCGATCAGGCATATCACCCTGAAACAAAGCAGAGAGATGTCAGGTTTTGCACGTGTATAAACAAAGATGATAACTGTTCTGTCAATTCTATCCAATTTCAAATTAGAAAATAAAGAGTAAGTTCAAAATATCAATAGCATAATTTGGCATTGTTCATAATGCGGGGAGCTTCACCACACTACTGGATTACCATGTCAACATAACAAGCATAGATGACGGGCAAAGAAAATCATTGTATCTATTTTGGATAATGTGCATGGCATGTTGTTCATATCATCAGCCACATCAGTAAGATAAAACAGGAGATGACAAGGTGCAAATGTGGGCTGCTTCACCACACACTGGATTATAGATCCACAAAAACAAGCATACATATAGGGAGTATTAAGTAATGTGCATGGTATGAATAAGGAATTTGGTTTTACAAGTAAAACTTAGAACTTACAGTTCTTACGTACATGCATTTTGGTAGAAACAGCAAACTAAACAGCAGTAAACGATAGGGAGTATGAGCAAATTAAATAGCAGTTGAGGATAAAGGCTTTAGAAGGACTGACTTACATCAATAGTTAACACCGGCTTTATAATGCCCTTCTCCATGTCAAGGGAAGGATAACTCAAGAATTTCAGCACAGAATTTTCTTCATAAGCATTGTCTATACTCTACATTTTGTAGAGAGTAATTATAGATATGATAATACTAGAAGGGATAGAGGATAATGAAGATAAGATGCAGATTGATGCTACTTAATCAACTACCAATCCCTGGAAGTACAAGTGTTACAGGACAAAATGTACTGACAAGAGCAATGGGCTACACTTCTGCACTGGCATTGTCTGTGTATTCTACTTGTTTCTAAGATTAAATATAGATCTGATCTTTTTTAGTAAATGGTGGGAGAGGGAGATAAGATGCAGAATGCTACAAAATGAACCAATCCCTCTTCCCATAATACAAGAGTGTTTTGAACACTAGTGTACTGTACAAAATGTTCTTATATTATGGGACAGAGGGAGTAGCTGTTATTGTAAGTACAGTGATAGACCACGTTCAGTCCTTACAAGAGGACTGCAGAGCTAAACCTCTTCAAAAGCATTGGGTTGATTCTAAATTTATGTAAGAGTCCATACGGATCTTATAATGTCCACCAAATGGACGATTACAAGGCTAACATGTGCAGTGATGCTACATAATCAAACAACTATGAAAGTAAGTATGGTCATACAGGGCAAGAGGTATTCACAAGAGCAATGCAGTGTGCAGTATAGTTGCGGGATTCTGTGGTCCCTTGAGAACGAATGTTCTTCTGCTAATAGTTTTCGTACAAGTGAGACATTAAGGCAAATGCAGAAATGTAGTTCAAATTGTGATGTGATATCATAGACAGTACCTTACGCTGCAGCCGAGACCAATGTGTAACAAGATTATTCCAGTCACTGTCGGATAAATGTAGCACCGGAGACTTTACAGAAATTTTGTTCAGAGGCTTGCCATCGAAGTGGGCTTGCCTCAGGTAGGAACGATACTTCATCAACGAGTGCTTGAAAAGAGCAACCAACCCTTGCTCGTCATCACAATCCAGTTTTCTCCTCGCCTATTTAAAAGAATGAAATCTTGTGTCTTCTGTCAGCAGAAACATATACAGTAATGACCATGAATAACATTAGTACATTACTTACGCGTAAGTTGTGTAGGAAGACTGGAAATTGTTCTGTGTGTGTGGTATAATCTTTCCATGAAGGAAAGATGCGCACAAAGTTCCTGACAACAACATAAGCTTCGTCTTCTAATCTGGGAAGAAATGGAATAGGGATCCTATTTGCTGCAATTGGGGCTCTCTCTGGTTCGAAAAGGGATTTGGCAATTGGATTTGGTGTACTCTTTGCTGGAATGGGGGTTTTGTGTCGTACAGCTGGTGTTATGTCAACTGGCATAATCATACTGTTTGCTGCAGTTGGGGTCTGCTGAGTTGGGGCATCAGAAATGACCAGTGTACTAGGGCTAGAGTCTGCTAGAGTTGGGGTATTTTGTGGGTCAGGTGATATTGCAACTACACCTAATGGACTATTTGATTTATCAGGTGCCACTACCTTTTCCAAATACTTTGCTTGTGCTCCTCCACGATCAGCAATCGCCCTCTTCCTTTTGAACATGTGATACACAAGAACAACATTTGAATGGATAAATATGGTATGATGACAGATGAAATATGTACTGAAAATGGATAGGCAGGGCGTATTCACATACACGATGTGTAAACTAAGCTAATGGCAGTTCAACAAAGTAGAAGCAATGCAAAGCATCAGTTGCAAGATATGTGCGAGCAATGTAACCTTGGAAAGTTAGAGCAAGTACCTTGATGGGTGAATAAGATAGGGCATCTTCCTATGACTCCTCCACTAGGGAGCTACATTGACTTAGGTCTCCCTCTAGCTCAGAATCACTGTTAGGATCATATTCTGAGAATGAATCTGTAGGTGGAGAGCGTTTGCATTGCATTGCATCCAGACTTGATTTCAGTCCCTTAATGCCAAGTTTGACATCCATGGCATTGTTCTGCTTTATTCTTTTCATGCGCGCAAGCTCATAATCATTATGATGCTGTTCAGAATCTGAGATTCATGAAAACATAAAAAGTAGTCAGATTGTCTATGGAATGCATTGCGGATTCAACTCGGAGAGTGTCTCCCTATAAACCCCTGCATATGCAAAGTTCACCCCCCCAACCGTGCTGACTAGACCACACACAGAAATACAAAACCCTTATGTCTCTATAACAGGCAGGCACACATTTCAAAACTGAAGTAGGAACATTAGAATCATATGAAATTCGTATTTGAACAAATAAACTAAGCAATTATGAGTGGCATAATGTTTAGCTTCAAGGGTGGAGTGTTGGTAGTGCGACACAAAGCAAGTAGGCATATTGTATTCCATGTAAAAGATCGAAACCTATGTAAAAGCTGGAAATGACACTTTCTTTCTATACAATGCAGTGTTCGTTACCCACACATGATGGAAGAGATCACATAGAGAAATACTATTCACTCATGTCTACGGTTCCAGTATTTAGAAATAGGGTGGTCCACCCTAAAAGAATATTGACAACAAATATGACAAGGCAAGCATAGATGTAGTGAATCAATCACTTACTTGTGAGCTTACTAGGACAAGTATGCAGAATTGTAACTGCAGTAAGAGACCGTCCAAAATCTGAATGAAGAAGTTTGTCTAGCACTTATTGTTTGCAACTAATCGACGTGAATAATTGGATATTATATCGAATGAGTAAGAAAGACAAGTAAAATTGTCAACAAACCTGGCTTGTAGTAGTAATCTAGGTCAATGTCACTACGACCAACAACCCAAAATGACTAGTTTCTATTCCGAGGGCCGGAATTTTGAAAACCCTGTGAACTTTAGAGTTACTAAAGATTACCAAAATACATCTGAACCATTAAGTGTAGGTAGCACTGAGCACACAACAAACCCTAATGACAGTCCTGCCTAATGAGTAATGAATGAATTAGAAAATGGGTGATGAGGAGTGGCTGCTGAGTGTTGAGGACGTATCTCAGGATAAATCGGGTTGGCTTGGTGGGTGCTGCACGCCTGAGCCCTGAACAGACTAGGAAGGTAGGCACGGCAGCGCGCCCAGGCAGCGGTGACGCTGTTGGGCGAGCGGCTCCTGGCCTCGTTTTAGTCCGACGTCTCCTCCTAGAGTCATGCCGTCCGGGACCAGCAAGTCGCCGGCGAGGCAGGCGGCTGGGGGCGAGTAGAGATCGAAAGCGCGTAGCAGAACAGAGGGGAACCGGGGCTTGGGACGACCCAAAATCCTAGGGTGGGCCGGCCCACCATGGGCACCCTATAGAGATACACACCCGAGCGGTGAACATGCATTTTCGAAACTAATTTAGGAACATTTAGCTAACCAATTAAACAACTATGTTTTAATAATACCAGATTCGTATTTGAACAACTAAGCTTGTTTAGCTTGATGGGTGGAGCAGTGTTATTATGACACGAAGCACGTATTCTGATCGTATAGTGATCATAAAAGGGGGAAACTCTAAGCATATATTTTTTTTAGCAAAAGAGGGTTTCCCCTCCGATTTCTATTAAAGAAACCACCATGGAACCAACATAATCAATTAAACCCTAAGCATGATCAATTAAACCGTTTTATGGCTGTGCCATGGTAGATTTGAAGCTGCAAACCAGAGAAATGATATTTAGCATCCATTGTTTGCTTTGAACTAAGAACTAAATTCTAAGAGCTGAAAAGAAGGTAGAGTAACCAAGTTAAGATCTATTTTCTGGTTGAGATCAAAAAAGTTGAGGAGATATGAAGTACCACCTCTCTTGTGGTGCCGTGTAGGCATCGAGGGTGCGATGGCTGTCGGTGGCGTTGAAGCAGATCTGCGACGGTAGACGGGTGCATCGGGGGATAAGTCCCGTTGCGGTGGAAGAGAAGGTCGTGTGAGCAGCCCCGACAAAGAGGACGACGGCGCCGATGAAGCGAGAGGAGGCGATGCAAGGCTATTGGTCCGTCGCCGTGGATGAGAAACGTCCATCTCTAGCAGTGGACGGCACGGTCTTGGTAGGCGCTCCGGCATGGTGGAGGACAGTGGCAATGGATGTGGTGGAGGACGGCGGCGATGGATGGGGTGGCGGACGGAGGCTGGTGTGGGGATGGGGTGTTCTAGCGCGGACGGTGTATGAATGGGAAAATGGAGGGAGAGGTAAGGGGAACCATGTTTTTGGGACGGGCCTGTCTGAAATATGGGAAAGTTATGAACTTAGCCCCCGTTTAAAATTTGGAAGTTTCGTCGGTTGGGGATAGGACGGTAATCTCGCATCTCACCAATATTTGCCCAGAGCGATTTCAGGCGAGGAGAGGGTGGTTGGGGCCCATGGTTGGCGCCCATGGTGTATGAACAGGGCTGACAGGTAGGGCGGTTGTGTCACGTCTGAGTGAAGTTACAAACCTGCCCCTATTGAAAATATTTGCCTACATCGATTTCGGCCGAGTCGAGTTTGTTTTGCCGCCCACCATGTATGAATGGGGAATGGAGAGAGAAACAGAGGTCTTTCGGACAAGCTTGAATCAAATGAGTTTTGCCGCCCATGTTTGACGCCCACCGTGTCGGAATGCGCTCAGAGGCAGTCGTGTCACGTCTAATTGAAGTTACTAACCTACCCCTATTTAGAGCAGTGGAAATCGGGCCGATGGATTGTCCGTGTAATGGGTAGATAGTAATTTCCATCTCCCAAACACTTGGCTTCCAGAGCCGACGTGGGAGTGGACATTTTTCTGCTTCTTTCGAATTTTGGGACAATAAGCATCCACGTTTACCCTGGCAACTAAATTCGAATCCATTTTGTATTCCTATATGAATTTTTATAAATCATTCTATGTGTTTTTATATATCTTCAAAAGGACGACAAAGATGTATTCCACTGTCATATATGAATATGGTTTACAAATGCCGATACTCAAATTCAGAAACTAGAATCCAGTTTAAGGTGAATTCGAATATTTGGAACACTTCATGTCCAACTCAAATGTCACACGCAACATAATGTGTACTCCCATTTAGATATGTACACAAGCGATGTATCAAGATTCAAATACCGAGTCAATCAACCAATAATGTACAGAACTAACAGACATATAAACACTTATAGAGTATATGGATCAATAATATCAACTAACATACATAAGCCAGGCCATTGTACTTTTTTTTGGCTACAACAACATCCTTTTTTTAGCCAACATCTTGGCGCTTTCCGATGTGTGCCACTTATGGTCCATCTATACTACTACTATTGCTGAATGCACATTCAGCCCGATTGACATATTTGTAGGTCTGGCACAGCAATCTAAATGAAATGTCTCCGAGTCTTATCAACTAATACAGAATTGTGCTCAAATAAAATTACAAACCAAAAAAAACAATTATTACATGATCTCTAAAATAAATGGTTTGATTGATTACATGAATAGACAACAAAAAGGTTATTCAACTATGGAAAGAACATTTCACCTACGATTTACCAAGTAGGAATTTAATTTCCTTTTTTCCTTCAGGACCTTAACAATCTGGTCAGTCTCAGCTTGCTTCGTTTTGAAAACCACCAAATATTTAATGGTTGTATTGAGTACTACTTTTGGCATATCGAGATCTAAGCAATCTACAATAGGATGAAAAGACTGGCATCCTTCACATTATTGGCGAACTCAGTTCATAGAAACAAGCAATTCAACCATTCTGTGGGTAAATCAAAAGCGCCACTGGAATATTTTTCACCATCCAATCATACACGCAAAAAGGAGCGACGCCACCATAGGGGCTGGTATGGGCGGCCGCCTCAGGTGGCTGGAAAGTGTGCACCTAGTTTGAGTCGTCCAGGTTGGCCCATGCTAGTTTTGTTCGTCCCAACGCACAAGCAGGCAATGTAAAAAATGAAGAAAAATGTTTTAATTTGGATGGGCCAATAACATAAGTGCAAGGCAGGCCCTATAGCAGGCTCGCGGCCCAAACGAGGGCCTCCCATATCGATCGACAGCAGGAAAAATCCCAATTCATTCGCTCCAACCTCTAGTCTGGTTCGCTCCTAACCTAGCCACCGCTGGACAGACCAACGCAACACTTCCTTGCGCCCTCATTGGAGGGCGATCGCCGGGCTTCAAGCGAACGGAAGGACAAGAAGATGAAGATCCAACCCTGGGTGTAGCCTGCGTGGGAGGCAGCGACGACAGCACGGGCATGGCATCGAGCTTGCGCAAATGGGCAGTCGCAGCTTGCAAGATTAGCATGCGCAATGAGCAGGTACATCACATCCCTAATTATATCTAATTCAACTCTTCAATTTCTAGCCAATAGTTAAACCTGACGGTGTTGTAAAACTGCTTGTATATAGGGAATCTATGAGAAAATGAAACCAATTTCTACTTATTTTATAACTCCCCCAATCAATACTGAACTGACTAAATCTGATGTATCTAATCAAGTTCCCGGTGCAAACATACAAGCTCATGTTGTTCTTGAGCCTGAAGTGTCTAATGAACAGACTGCTAATGAAGGATTTGATGCAAATATTTTACATGCTCCTGGTGATGAACATATAGTGTCTAATGAGGGATCTAATGCAAGCATTTTGCAAGCTCATTGAAGAATTTAGTGTCTAATGATGATCTACTATGTTGAGATAGACAGAGATTTGCAGGCATTGATGATAAGCAAATTATAGTGCATTTTCATAGCTTGAGGAAACGTCGAGGCCATCTAGCAGAAAGTCCCCGTATCATGACAACATAGCATAAATACTTTTCTAATCTGTTGTTTGAAACTATTGGCATACTTGTGCAGGATAGATATATTGATATGCAGTTTGTGCACTTGTTATACATGCAATTACACTTCGATATTTTCAGCTAGAGAACGAATAATTCAAGCAGGTACAGACCATGTTTGTAGTCCTTGTACACTATGTTGCATTTTGTGTTTTTTGGTGCTTGCATCATTTAGTGTTTATAATCTGAAATACTTTGGATCATTAGCTGGTTTTCAAAGTGCATGTAGCTTCACATTTCTCAAGTTATGTTGATTTCCGGAGTGCAAGTGCCTTCATATTTTTTTAAGTTAAATGTCCACCCCTGTTAACTTAAATTTGTGGATCAGCCACTGCACAAAAATCATACATGAATGGCAGTCTGAATTGAATGAAATGCAGGGACTTACGCTAGCTCGTTGTACATGCTCACTGCAGCTCTGCTTGTGCTTGGGATGTTCCATGTACAAGTCCATGTTACCACTTGCTTGGATGTGCAGGCCTTGTGCTCCTTGCATCCCCCTCTGCATTTTTGACACGGCAAACGGTTGATCAAATAAGAGGAATCAACCTTGATGTTGTACCGGAGGACAGATACTTACAAGGTTATACGGATGTGCAGGATGTGTACCGGATCCCGTAGCTCCATCATGCTTCGCTAAAAAATGGATTTGCTTGTTTCAGATGATATCTCCAGAAGAAATAAGAGTTAAAGTCAGAGTTGCATAGGCGTGTAAGCTAAGAGAGCAGTGAAAGGATATCCAAACATCGTCGGAATAGTGCACAAGGGAGTGATGTGTGGATACCTAGTTCGGGCCGACGTTTGGGCATGCTCGCCTAGCTAGAGTGCGGGTCACTTCAAAGCCGTTGAGGGTGATGCGCTGGCGTTGGCTGGCCGCACACGACTGCAGATCTTGAGTGGCAGCGGAGTGCTACAATGCGGTGGATGAGACCGTTGGTGAAGCCCCAACGGCCTTGGGGGGGGGGGACGGAGGTGCGACGATGTGCTTGGTGTAGTAGCCCCGGTGAGCTGGGAGACGGCATCGGTGAAGCGCACCTGATGCGGTGGAACTCGGTGTCTGTGAGGCACGTCGGTTGCAGCGGCCGACGTTGTCGGTGGACCACCCGGTGCGGTGGACGAGGGCGTAGATGAGGTAGCTCCGGTGCGGTGGTGAAGCGCGACCGTCGTCTTCGTCATCGTCTTCCGGCACAGAGGTGGGGAATGGTGGGGAAAGAGACGAGACGAGGGGCGGTTCGAGGGTTGGCGGCAAATTAGGGATTTGAGCAAAATCTGGGCGCGGTAGGGGACGGTGGAGAAGAGAGATTTTGTAGGGATGGAATTGGGGCCGCCGGATATTTCAATCCAAAACGTGGAAGTGCGAACTTATATTGTCATCGTCCGTTTTGGGGGGGAGGGGGGTTGGGTGGCTGGGTGCTACGCGTCCGTCCGACACACGCGGCCACCCCGACAGGACTATGCTTCGGTGCCTTAAGGCACCTGCCTTTGTGTCCATGACATGTGGGCCCAACAGGTGGCTGGCCCACATGTCAGTGACCCAAAGGCAGTTGCCTTTAAGGCACCGAAGCAGCGTCCACCCCGACACGACCCTGGTCTGCCTGGTGCACCTACATTTGAGAATGCAAACGAATCTTCTTTCATTTGCAAAGAATCTGTATGTATTACCATGCCCGTGTTTTCCTTGCAATAATTAGTCACTCAAAAAGAGATACTCCATCCGTTCACTTTTGTAAGTCATTTCAGACAACTTAAAATGAACTGTTTTGCACATTGTCTGAAATGTCTTCAAGGTCTTATAAAAGTGAACAGAGGGAGTTCTATAAATTAATTAATGAGGAGTTATTTGAAAAAAATCGAAACGGTACCCACGCTAACGTGGATTAGAGTGTGTGCCACATAATTAGTTATTTGAATTAGAGTGTGTGTCACGTAGTTAGTTATTTGAATTAGAGTGTGTGTCACGTAGTTAGTTATTTGAATTAGAGTGTGTGTCACGTAGCGATCTCCAATTCTAACGTGGATTTTGCATTTCATTGTATCCATGCTACTTTTTTAATACAAATTCATATGTATATGATGAACACCATGGTACTGAGAAAACTTTTGGATGGATTCAAACATATGACCTACAAAATAGCACAACAAACTGAGTCAATGTCAACTTTCCAAAACTTAGTATGGCACGAATTCGAAATAATTACCCGTATGCCTGGTCCTCGGTTCAAATCTTACAATGTACACCGACTTGAAACATCGATATTAAGTCTCGTACTATGTACATTCAAATGTTGTTTTTAGCCCCCACCC
>NC_041392.1:627282753-627348576 GCF_002162155.2 Triticum dicoccoides
CACAAACGCTACATACTTCCTGTATCGGTCAATCTTCCTCTCCTAACCACCTTAGGAAGCTATCGGTTTCCAACACACGTTCATTCTTTCTCTCCATGTTTCGATCTCTAAGTCTCTCAACTACATAACCCCTTTTTCCACTCTGTTACCAAATGTATTTACCTCACACACCTGCCATTGCACCCCATGCCGAGCTGTCTCTCTCCCCCCTCTCTCTCTCTCACCCTCTCGCGCTAAATACATGCATTGCCTATCTAGCCCCCCAACCTCTCGTGCGCACGCATGCACGTTGTATATCTAGGTCACTCCCTTGAGACTGTCTCACTCTTTCTTTCGCACGGCGGGCCACAATCGCTCAATCTTGCTCTCTTTATCTGAGTCTCGTTTAACCTCGTTTTCTTTCACACACAAATGATATATCTCCCTGTTCGGGCCTCGATCGACACACGCTATACTCTCTCACGCAGATTGTCTATCTAGGTTAGTCCATCCAAGCCGCTGCCACTCTTTCGACCTCATGGTGGGCCACGCTCACTCAATCTCTCTCTCTCTCTCTCTCTCTCTCTCTCCGTATGTCTCGATTGACCTCGCTCTTTCTCGGACAAAAACGATATATCACCATGTTTGAGCCCAATTCGGCCTATTCACATTGTATACTCTCTCACGCACATCGTCTATCTAGGTCACTCTCTCCAACCCGTCTCACTCTTTCGATCGCACGGCGACCCTATGTGATCGGTTGACCTTGCTTCCTCCCACGCACAAAATATATCTACACGTCTGTGACTGGATCATCTCTCAAGCTCTATCTTACAGCCCTCACCCTTGCCAAAAAGCTCAATCGGACAATATCTCTCCAGAGCATATGTATTTGTTCATTGAATGTCAGACCACACTTTGTCTCTCTATCTACATGTCTCTCGATTCACCTCGCTTTCTCACACCGTATCTCCCACGCGTTGAAGCTACTACCTCTCCATCCCTCGCAAAGCCGGAGCTATTTACATTGCGAGGGGCACTCTAACCTTGGATTAATTTGTGTAGGCATTTATTCCGGCTGGTTTAGATTATATTTTCGTAGCATTCGGCCCACAACTACTCCAAACACCGTTGCAACCCACGCAACTCCCCTAGTTGATTTTCCTCTGGCTCGGTCATCGCTCTCACACGTCCTTTCTCGCCTTCAACGTTGCACCATGGTATTATTGAAAAAACTATGTTGTTCTCTTTAATTATTATAAATAAGCTACAAAACTACACACCGATAGTCCACTTGGAATGGAACAAATTTCGACCCACAAATTAAAGTTCTACAAACTACGCACCGAGGGGCCCACATGTCATGAAACAAATTTGGACCCATATACAAATTACAAAAATAAAGGACGAGGATCGAACATGCGACCAGGCCTTCAAGCCGCACGTCAATAGGCAACATACGTAGAATAGCAATGTTTGTTGAACCACCTTTATTCACATAATGTTTTTATATTACCGCAGCCCAATTAATGGATAACATGTAATATTATTTTTAGTACTATTCGCCTTCACTTACTGGTGGGTTCCATGTGTGCTCTCTCTCTCCTCCCCTTCTGCGTTTAGACACACGGGCAAACAGGAAGAACTCGCGGGCGATGTTGCCGTTGACCATATCTGGACGCGTTCACAAGTCACGGCACTAGTTTCACGTACTAGCAGCACTAGTTAGTGTGTACGTGCAATGCACGTTAATTTGGAAGTATATTAAGTGCATGCCGATATTAACTACTAGGATATTATTTGCGTGTTGTCATGTGATTAGCACTATTTTTGGCATGAAATTAACTGCACACTAAACGTGTTGAGCGCTCGACATTGAAGCAGTCTATGTCGTTGGATGACAAGGAATACATGTGGCTTGATGACGTTTTATATTTAATTTGATACGACTCTAGCAGAACATTCAATCGATCAAACCATACATTTCGTTCAGTCTGACTCCGACTTTAAATTATACGACGATCGATATAAAATAAACGGAAATGATAAACTTTCAGATTTTAAGCATGGCAATCCAAACATTTTTCATCGCAAATTTAGATTACGCGGCGGTGGCGGGGGCATCTCGCGGTGGGAAGCGGCTCCTCTGCCGTGCTCTGTGTGTCGTCAGGCCACTGACCGACGACGACGGCGGCGTCTTGCGCCGTTGTTGGCGTACTCCTGGACATTGGCCTAGCTTCAAGGAAGGCCAAAATGTTCTGGACTTCGGAGCGAGTCAACTGGCGGGAGGAGGCGACTGGCGTTGGTGCAAGGAAGCGGTCGACGACGGCCATCCATGCCGCTGAGGGGGGGCACTGGCACCCGCGCGGGGACAGGCGCTTTCAAGGGTGGCAGAGACATTCATGTGCACGGGCACCGGCATGGGCACGCACGTCAGTGCACGCGCAGGCGCATGCGCTGGCAGGTGCACGGGCACCGGTACGGGCGTGCGCATCAGTGCACGCGCAGGCGCATGCGCTGGCAGGTGCACGGGTGCGTGAAAGTCGACGAGGACCTCGTGGAACCCCGTGGGATCAAGCTTGGCGACAATGTGCGGCTCCCAGCCCATCAATGCCACGGGGATGGGCGCTGGCGCAGTCGGGGCGACGGGAGCCGGAACGGGAGTGGGGACAGGTGCGGCATCTTCCCGCAAGGCCAGTTCAAGCTCATCCCAAAGCGTCTTATGTTCTTGAGACTCCGGCTGGGTGTCTTCCTCAGGAAACTGGAACACTAAGGGCAGACCATCGTGATGCGGCATGGCGTATGTTTAGGTCAGGCTAGTTGAAGGTAGACGACAGGAGAATCGAAGAGGAAGAGAGAGGATTGTAGTGATACTGGGTAGTGCGGGGTTGATTTTAAACTGCGGCACCGGCGACATTAAAAGTGGGAGCAGTTGGGACGGCGGTGGGCGGCGGAGCTTGGTCAAAGGGCTCGCCTCCCAGTGAGCCTACACAGCGGTCTGCTCGCACGCCTCCCTGACAGCCGGCGCAACAGTCTGCTCGCACACCTCCCATCGACTCACACGCTTGCTCGGACGACACGTGCCAATGAGAAGCGGGGACTCGTGGCGACACGTAAACGCCCACGATTTCAATAGTGTAAGCGTTCGCCTTAACGTGACAGGTCTTTGTTCCAACATACCTTGGCTCTTCATTTGTATAACTTGTCATAAGCAGCTTGTCTCAAATTGAAGAAGAAACTTACGAAGTAATATTTGTGCCATATCACGCGAGCATGCTTAGTTTCAAGAATTTATGCTCACTTTTGGATTTTCTGAAATTTAAGATCTAGGATTCAAAACAATATCATAACCTGCATCATGCAATAAATTTTCAAGCCGTACATCTGTCCTGTTGTATTTCTTAAGAAAGGATTTGGTCAAACATTTTGCTTAGTTAGACTTCAGACAAGTTATATATGCAGAGTAAAAGGATAATCCCTCCAGACCAGTGCATTGCCTGATATATTAACTCAAATACTAGGCACGAACAAACGGGCTCAATTCTGTGCTCATCCTGGTGTAGTAGTAGTAGTACTAGGCAATGCAGTTGACGGGTGACCTTGATGAGTGGCGACCGAGGGAATTGAACCGTGCTTGGCACGGTAGGTTATGTTGTCTAGTTACTAAAGCATCCCTACATTGTTCATCGGTAGTCATTATGGACCGGGGACATGCGGGAAATTTCCTAGGGCTGGAATTCTGGCCGCCAGATATTTCGACTTGAAACGCTGAGGCTCGACTGGTTGGGGTTTCCTAATGTGCGTACCACGCACACCACGGAAGGACACGAGCCCGGTTTTTTTAGGATCAACACGAGCCAAGGTCTGGCTGGTACGCCGTTGGGTCCTACCATTCGAGAATACAAAAGGAACCTTTTAAATTGCCGAACGAATCTATGTGTATTACAATACCCGTATTTTCCTTGCAAATACTAATCTCAACGTGGTAATTGATTTATGTCGAGTTGTTGAATTAGAGTGAGTTTGTGATATAGTGATCTCAACGTGGATTTCACATTTCATGGTATCCCTAGTAAGTTTTCCAATGCAAATTCAAATTTAAAAGATGAACAATATGGAGGTGAGAAAACTTTGTATGTATCAAGCATATGACCACACACACACACACACAGAGAGAGAGAGACACACACGCACGAACACAACAACAATCCAATTAGTGCATCTATTTTTCCAAACCATGCATGTATGACACGAATTCAAAAATACTCCTTCTATTCCTAAATATTAGTCTTTTAGAGAGTTCAACAAGTGACTACATACGGAGCAAAATGAGTGAATCTAGACTCTAAAATATGTCTATATACATCCTTATGTGCCAGTCCATTTGAAGCCTCTAAAAAGACAAATATTTAGGAACAAAGGGAGTAAAATGTAAGACATCCATGGTCCTCAGTTCAATATTTAAATTGAACATGAAACTGAAACATGAATATTAAGTCTAGTAGTACAGTACATGCAAATGTTGTGTTTAGGCGGAGCTATGATTGTCGGGGGTCAACCCCTCGACCTTAGATAAAATCATGGAGCTCTATTTAGGGTTGTTTAGATTATATTTGTCCCCACCCTCCCAACCACCGATTGGTTGTGCACCCCCACCCCTCCTCCCCGGGAGAATATCATGTGCCCCCATACCTTAGATGCTATATGCCGATACGAGTTGCTTGGAGCTTGTAGATCTGAGATATAGCAGCTCACATGACGTGTCTTAATATTTTTGCAGGAAACCTTGATGAGTTTGAGAATTGCACACAATTTGTACAAAAACTACTTAGATGCCCTTTGATCCCATATCCAATGACCTCGAAGCTTGTATCACCATAGCATCTAAGATGAAGGAGGACATCATATTCTCCTGTATGTAAGAATATCATGTGCTACCACACCTTAGATGCTTTGGTGATACAAGCTCTTCGGAGGCGTTGGATTTTTGACCCAACACCTCCTCGGTGGTTTGAATGGTTTTTTGTAGAAAAGCCCCAAAAGAGTTCGGCCACTGCTTACAAGCACAAAGACTGCTCAGATGCCATTGGATCTCAGATCAAACGACCTCCAAGTTCGTATCACTGTAGCATCCAAGCTACAATAGCACCTTATGTTTTCTCGCACGGGAGAGTATGAGGTGCTCCCGCACCGTAGATTCTATGGTGATACGAGTTCACTGAGATCTAACGGCCCACAGTAGGAGGTTTGAATGTTTTTGCAATATACGGCTGATAGAGTTTGGGAAATGCGCAGAAAGTACAAGTACTACGCATGTGCCATCTGATCACTGATCATACGACCTAGATGCTCATATCACCGTAGTGGGTAATTAAGCTATGGGGAGCACCTAATATGAGCACCGGGAAGCCGTTGGATCGAAGATGCAGCGGCACACACGAGGCCTGAATGTTTTATTTGCAAAAAAACCTTTGGAGAGTTTGGAAATTGCGCATAATTACAAAGACTACTCCCAAGCCATTGGATCTCACTTCCAACGGTGTAAAAACTCGTATCACCATAGTATCTAAGCTGCGGGGAGGATGTGATATTCTATGCCGCTGTCATTTTTGTTCGTAAACTTGCAAAAACATGTAACTCGTGCCGTTACTTGTCTAACCGAGCAAAGTATTTGTTCAAAAAAAACCATCCTACACTAAAATATCGGAACAACACACGGGGGTCCCACTTGTCATTAATCAAATTTGGACCTAAAACTAAGAAATCTGAAAGACGAGATTCGAACTGGCAACCTGGACTACAAAGCGTAAGTCGATAGCCTGAAAAAACGAACGGTTGTTGGCTTTGTCCCATAACTTAATTTTATACAGTACTTGCGTTGAGTAGAGTAGAGGGAGTGCCTCATCAACACGTGCATGACCGTTGTCTCACTTACTGGTGGGTCCCAGGTCTGCGATCTCAATCTCTCTTCTCTCCATTGTCTAACCTTTGCACGGGAACACACGAAGAGCGGCGCTATCTTACCGTGGTGTTATTACAACTAAAAAAAGCTTGGAAAATAGAAGAATCGCCTAGAACAAGAGATGTTGTGGCTGGTCGAGATGGAGCTAACCACATCTATCCTCTGTGCCACATTTTCATGATGAAGCTGTGTGGCTAGTGTGGTGTTTTCGACCGACTGGCTGGGTCCGAGGTCGAACCATAGGTACTACGGCTGATACAGTATATTTTTACACGCACATTTTTCCTCCATGCCGAGACGTGGCACACCCTACCGCGCGGTTTCGGGGTCCTCCCGAGTGGTGCACACATATATTCTTCCTGACGTGGTACGCCCTATTGCACGTTTTTTGGGTCCTCCTCGGTCATAGCACCGAAGCAAGTAAATGAGTCGTCAAATCACGAAAGACCACCTTTCCCGCCGAGTACATCAGTGAAGCACGGTGGCTAGCTAGTTGGGATAGTTCGACCGATTAGCTAGGCCACCGCCACATTTGTTTTTTCACCCCTTTTTTTATCTACTTGCCGGCAGGTAAATTTAAATATCCACCGCGGTGTTGCTCTGGTGTTTGGGTGCGGCAGGATTTTTAATTTTTTGATTGACGGGAGCAGGAGCGACAGGATTTTTAATTTTTTGATTGACGGGAGCAGGCGCAGCAACAATTAGTCACGATGACTCCGCCTGTAAGAACCCACTTCTCCCTGATGTGAGAAGTCGTCGAGTGGTGTTTTACCGTGGTGAAAACCAAAAGATTCCCCGCTCCCTCCGCCTTCCCGTAGATTGCATTGCCTTTCAGCCGTTTCGCCCCCTTTGCTTCCTCTCCCCATTGCTTCTACCTGGTGCCATGGCGGCGCAGCAGATCACGGAGTCCGAGGTGAGGCGCCTGACACTGGCTCCAGTCGGCCGGGAGCGGGCGGTTGCACCCTGCATCACCAACGTCGTGCGCCTCGAGAAGCAGAGGGACTTCGTTGGTGTTTAGGCACCCTCTGCATGGGCATGTCCATGTCTCGACGCAACATGACTGTTGGATCAAACTCAGACGATGCAGATGAGTCACTGTAGCACAAAGCGTGTGGGTGTGTTTGGTTGCATTCTCATCTCAATATAGTTGTTTCCTCTTCATGTATTTTTGTCAACCTACTAGTGTGGACTCATGCACCCTTCATGCACTGTACCAAACACCCAAAAGTGGGTCGAGAAGGGAACTTTTGCTCCCATCCCGTGCACCCTTCATACACCCTGCCTAACACTATTCGTGCTTCATATGGTTCATGTTTCGTGGAGTACTGTAGCACGGTACTCTCCGTGCGCTGTGGGCCTAGTTCTGTTAACATTGATCTCACCGTTCATTCTCGACCGGATAGTCGAAAAAGCGGTACTATATTACATATAGGAGTAGTTGACATGCGCACAACATCATTTGTTATCGTCATATCTTACTACACTAGCAACAAGATTGTGTAGTACTGACGTATGAACCACTGCACATGCCTAGTAGTAGGAGCACTGTGTATGTTCAAGTGGCTGCCGTGTTTCGCACTCCTCCGTCGTAAGAGTGGAAATGCTTGCTGTAATCATTTTTTTCTTCAGAAAAACAGTGGACACGCTCTACCGTGCGGATCCTCCTCCAGCCATGCACTAAATTACTCACTTTCGCCGACGTGTGGGACAACCAGCACTTGGGTCCACCAGCCATGCACTAAATTACTCTGTAGTAGAGTGATGGTAGACTACCCCGATCGAACCGCCGCAGTAATGCCCAATGAGCCGTCAAATCACAAAACCCCCTCCTTTCCAACAGTAAGTTGGTCGGACGAAGCAACCATCATTTCACTCTTCTCTCTCAGCTTCCTCTCTTGAAGAAAACCCCCACTTGCTTCGCTTCTCATCTCGTTCCTCCTGTCACTCTTCTCTCTCAGCTTCCTCTCTTGGATGGACGCCGGAGCACCGGCCGACGTGATGTCTATGGCTTTGGCCAAAACCGTCGAGGCTCATGGTACGAAGAAGCGCAAGCACCCCGCCAAGACTACCGCAGACAAGCTCAAAGCCATCACCCTGTCCAAGCCCCCCTCTTCGGGATCCCTCATTAAGCAAGTCCAGGTAATGTCACTTGTTGACGATCTTTATCGTGTTTTTTCATCTAACACGCAATACTAGTACTGGTAGTACAACTTTCTGGGTGATCTTGCATGTGATCTTAGTGTGCCAAATGACGGTTCTAAATTCCTCTTTTGACCAAAACATGCGAGAGGTTGACACTGATTTCTTATAGATTACTTTCAACTACTCTCTCTGTCCCAAATTTCTTGTCTTAGATTTGTCTAGATACAGATGTATCTAATACTAAAATGTGACTTAATACATGTTCTAGTGTCTTTGTTCACTCATTTCTGTGAGTATATGTAGTCATATATGGAGTATAATATCAAAAATCATCTTATATTTCTGAATGGAGGTAGTAATAAAATATGGTTTCTGTTTGAATTAGAACCAGGTCCGCGGTGGAGATGAAGTTCTCAAAGTCATGCCGTGTGAACTGGAGGACCTGATGATGAGTTCTACTGCTGAACTATCCAGCTGCTGTGTCCTTGTCACCACGTGTCCTGAACTAGTGTTTTCCTATAGCATTGTTGTCAGGCGTGTTCTCGAGACTGTACTTGACCACAACAATTTCCTGGATGTGCCTTCGATTACGAAGGGTGTGGTTCTTGTAAAGCTTCCCAACAAATCTGATGCATCCTGTCTTCATCATCATGTTTATGAGTGGAAAGACCAGTCCGTTAGCTTCTCCAAGGTTGACAAGATGGTGATGGTGCATGTAGACATATCACACGAGGTCCATGGCCTAGTCAGTTATGCGGGGTTCATCCCGTAGGTCGGTGGCAAGAAATAGTCTATAGAGTTTAGTTAGTGCAACTTTGCTTGTCTGTAGTAAGTACCATTGTTCAGTACTTAATTTGTGTTTGTGAACCCTGTATTGTTTATTAGTACTACCGCTTTTGGTGTGTGGTCAGTCCTGAGAATGGTCTATGTTAATGTCTGTCCACTCAATTCAGTCTGTATATTTTGAAGTATCCAGATCATATTTTTTGTGAGGACAATTTATCAATTATGGTTACACTCCAATATCTGTATGCATTGCAGGGTTTATCGCACCCACCAGGATTTCCAGTCCCATGGATGTTCGGTCCATACGATTTGTCACGACCTTTGGACTGTCCTGCTTGTGGGAGTAGGCGGGGCCCCTGCATGCCACGCGTAGTTGGGCGATCAATCTTCTGCTTAGTACTTCAACATAGTGATTTCCTGGTAAGGATTCACTCGTCTCACATCAAGTAAATCTTATTGATTTACTGTCTAAATCTTATTGATTTAATGTCATGTTTTCTTTCTTTTCCTACAATTTTACGATGCAGGTTTTGCCATCTAACATTCATCACAGAATAAACCATTTGGTTTGCTCTACGATGGCTATTTTTGCAGGTTTCACTTCTTATGTCGTGTCAGTAACGAAGGCACTGTCCATCACTTATATTACTGGAAAAAATTGGATCAGTCTGCTGTCTGAGTACAAGATGAATCCCTATGATGAACTATTGTTTGGTTTAACAAAAGCGCCACAATTAGTCCTTCTCGCATTTAAAAGAAATGAAGAAAAAGACTGGATCATGGTCACAGATCCTAGTCAAGTTAGAAAGCTGATCATAGCAGACCAGACACGATCGCCGCTGTCTCGCACAGATCGAGCATTGGCAGTTGCTCTAGCACTGACAGCGGCAACAGCTCAGTCTGATCCAGCTGAGGATTGGGCACCGACCACGTCAGCGGATCAATCTGATCTACCGGAGGATCGGGCATCGACACCGGCACCTACTCCGACGCCGACACCAGCTCTACAAGGAGCACCATCTCCGGCAGCAGCAGCGGCTTCGGCACCTGCACCAACACTTGCACTTGCATCTGCTTCGGCCCGTGCAGTTGCACCGGCAACAGACTGGGCTGCAGTTCACACTTCATATACCAAAGTCCTTACAAAAACTGACATGTCCACCTTCTTGGTAAGCATTGGCCACCCAAGTGCTTCATTCTTTTTTCTTTCCATGTTGTTTCACATGATTCACTGTGTTGATCTAACTCTTTGGGTATGTCTTCTTGTTCGCAAACAGAGAATTCCTAGAGCAACGAGGGAGTCGTTCAACAATCCGGGCGACCGCGGCTAAGTTTCTCTTACCATGCGCAGCCTTGGTGTGAATGAACCTACTCAATATACCGTAAGTACAAAGGATGGTCGCATGATGATTGATGCTAAAGGATGGTCAAGGTTCAAATCTAAATCATATCTTGCGGTAGGGGGTGATGTCAAAATCGAACTTTCTCGGCAAGGAGAGCTGGTCAATGGACTTTGAAATTCTTCAGTAGCAGCACGCAACTACCGAACTGGTCTATCCTCCGAGAGATTTTGATGCAATAATCTGGCATGGTGAAACAAGTGTCCTGTGTGTATAAGTAGTACGACAGTATTTTTTATCACATGGTATATCGTTGATAGAATTGTGTCGGGGAAGCTGATCCACCAACACCTATGGGGACCGGGCCCCTTTCGGTTCGGTGAGAGCAGAGGCCGCACAAAGAGCGGATCGAGGCGGTACACGCGAGCGGTTTTACCCAGCTTCGGGCCGCACGGATGCGTAAAACCCTACTGCTGCTTGTTTGTGTATATTGAATTCTTGCTCAGGAGCGATGGACGCTGCCAGACTGAGCGTGGGAGTGTTTCTAGTGTTTTGAATGAGCCGAACCGGCCGAACCCCTTCTACGTTGCGCTAGGGCCTCCATTTATACTTTCAAGGGGTCGCCGACAGGTGGCAACGTAGACTAGAAGGGTAAAAATGGAAAAGGATGCGGTAGCTGCACCTACCGCTACTGTGGACACAGTGCACCCTACCTAACTCTGACGGCAGGGGACAAGGTCATTGAATGCCTGTCTGAGTTGCCTAAACAGTGCAAAAAGTGACCGTTAGGAGCACCACCGTTTGCCACGATGGCCTTCTCTTCATCTCCGCTTGCCACCGCGCACCCCTAGCTGCACGGCCTCCTGCCACGTGTGCTTGGGAGAGTCCTAGAGCGACACGTTAGCAGGTGCGCTGGAGCGCGGGCACGAAGTGGGGGTTTCCCGCGGCAAGCTCCTTGCCGCGGTCGTCGTCTTGTCGTGTTTGGGAGCTTGTCGCTCACCGGGCCTTGCCGGGACGCAGGGCGCGTCGCGGCAAGCTTTCTTGGTATGACTTGAGTGGCCTTCCCGGCAAGCTCCTCTTGCCGGGGTCTTGTCTCTTCCCGGCAAGATCCTCTTGCCGAGGCCTGGGTTGGCCTTCCCGACAAGCTCCTCTTGCCGGGGCCTTGGTTGGCCTTCCCGGCAAGCTCCTCTTGCCGGGGCCTTGGTTTGAGTACTTTGTTCTTGAATGGTCTTCAAGGGAACCACGGAGGGTCTTGGCGGTCACCCGGCAAGCCTTGCCGCGGGATGCTACGACCGCCCGTGCACAAGTTCGGGGTAATAGGGTACCCCTACTCTAGTACACTGACAGGAGCCCCCGGGCCTGGGCCAGACACGGTGCCAAGCGCTGTTGGGCCAGGCCCAAAAAAGTGCACGGGCACGCGCGGCCTAGGTCACGCCGCATATCTCCCCGCTCCCACCGCGCACGCCCAGAACGGCACGCATCAAACGCGGCGTCGTGGGTGACGCGGGCGGCGTGCGCGGGGCTAAGCCCCTCGAGCATGCGTCAGGCCACGATGATGGGGACGGTTCACGCCCTCCTCCTTAAACGGAGGTAGGCGTGGGGGCGTGGTGCATTTACTGGACGGGGCCGATGCGCGGTTTTCGGGACGTCCACTCCCCGCGATCACGGGGCGGAGCGAGGCCGCCTCATCCGTCGCCTTGGTTCTGCATCTCCGCCACGCGGCTCCCATGCGCTTGGGGTCGCGGACGGTGGAAGTGGGAAACTGGGCCGTCGCGAGCAGAGGCAGCGGGTTGGCCTCGACTCCCTGCTCTTCCCGTGCCTTGAATCGCTGAGCGGGGCGGCCGAGCCCCCACCTCGCTCCTTTATAAAGAGCGGGAGGGGAGCACAGAAACCCGCACTCTCTCATCTCCTCTTTTCTTCAGCTTCAGCTCCCCTTTCTCTCATTCGCCATGGAGAAAGGGAACCCGGGCCCTTCATCGGTGGCGGCGAGGGTCACCGCCAGACAGCGCATCCCTCCCTCTCCTGCCCCCGTGGTGGCAGAGCCAGCCATACGGGGAAGAGGGAGGGGGCGAGGTCGCGGACGAGGTCAAGGACGAGGTCGAGGCGCTCGGGGAAGAGGCGGGCGGGGCGGCGTGCCTGCTTCGCCTCCGCCGGCGGCTCCTCCCCCCACGGCGGTCCATATAGGGGACGACCCTTGTGAGTTCTTCGTCAAGCTGCGCCGGGCGCCTCGTCGTCGCCTCCGGCTTCCAGCTCCGTTTGCGAGCGCGATGGAGTTGGACCCGCCCGAGACACTGAGACTGCACATGAGGGGCTGTGGGATCAGCGGCATGCGAGTCTGCGTCGTATTCCCAGCCCCTAATTTGATGTATCTTGATCGAGGGTGAAAGACGTTCGCCCGTATCCACAGCCTGATGGAGGGGTTTACCCTCCATTTTAAGTTGATGGAGGGCGATCTCCTCTCCGTCAAGGTCTTCGGGTGCTTCGGCACTCGGGTGAAATGCTGCATGGACAGCTCCTCCGATAGCGAAGGCTCCTCCTCGAGCGAGAGTGACGAGGAGGAGAGCGACAATGACGATGAAGGTAGCGGGCGGCGGGGTGGCGGGTCCGACTAGGCGTCGGGTGCCGCTTCGCGCGGCACCGGCGACCCCATCATCTGTGTCGCCGGCTCCTTGAACTCCCCGGGGTCGTCTCCTTGGGCGGCTGGCGTAGGGAGGCTGCGGAAGGGGAAGAGGGCTGGCGACAAGGCTGTCAGGTCGGAGTACGAGGGCGTGGTGCCCTCGACAGCGTGCTGACGTCCTGCCGCCCCGTCTTCGAGCCCCGCTTCCAGCGCCGCCATCGCCGTCCAGCCTTCGGACGGCCCCCGGGATGTTCTCTTGGTGTCTTCTGGCACCCGTAGCTCGCCTAGGCGCTACTTTTGCCCTTTTCGCCTCCTTGACCTGCCTCCTGAAGAGAGGGACAGGAAAGGGATTACGGGCATCTTATCTTTTTAATTTGTAAGCCTTCGGGCCTTAGCTGTATCTAAAACTTGTAATCCTCTCTTTCATGTTTTTCATCCTCTATGGACTGTACCTGAGTGGGATGTTTTTTAATGAAAAGGGGATGCTTGCCGGGTTATTTGTCTCGCGGGTTGAACCCACGCCAAGGAGCAAATCCTTGGTATCCCTCGGACAGACATTTCATTTCCCGGCAACAGGCCCTGCCGTCTTCCCACGTTGCTCGACCTTTCTCACACCTTTGACGGAGGTGGGAACGAGGTGGGTGCGGTCTCCTCGTTTCATCCCTTTGCTGCCGCGACTACGACCAAACTTGGCCCCGGGAACGAGCCCCAGGGCCTAGAGTTGAGGGAGCACGGCAGTTTTCGGGAAGAAACGCGGTTTCGCATTCCCCAGTCCATAAGAGGATGCATGATGAGGGATGAAAGACTTATCTGATATTGCAGCCCCCGGCAACTCTGGTTTGCCGTGGACGATTCTTGGCACTCGCAGCCCCCAGCGATACTGGCTTGCCGGGGCCCAGGCGTCGGCGCGCCCTTCTTCTTTCCTTGTCGCTGCCAGCCATGTTACGGGAACACTTTATTAGAGGCGCGACAAGTTATTTTTGTAATATAGCTTTGTTTTAGGCAAAAAATTGTTGTGTTACTTCCTTTACTCGACTCTTGGCTTTGTATGGTTCTGCCCTACGCTTTCTAGGGAAACTTGCCGGTGCAGGCACCCTTGCCGCGAGCGCCGAGTGCGGAACTTCAGCAGCCTGCTGGCGGGGTCGCTACCGACAAGCAACCTTGTCGCAACTAGTTGCAGCTCACTTAAGTTGTTGAGCGGACTCGAAACAAAGTAAGGGCGCTAGCGGCTCACTTAAGTTGCTGAGCGGACTCGAAGCAAAGTAAGGGCGCTAGCAGCTCACTTAAGTTGTTGAGCGGACTCGAAACAAAGTAAGGGCGCAACTAGCTATGAGTTGGTTCCTCCGCGCACAGGTTTTTCATACAAAGCACGGTCGTTCAAGGAAAATAACTCAAAAACTAAAAAAAAACTGATTGCTCAAGCTTTAGCAACTTAGCTTTTCTGTCGTCTGCTTCCCGGCAAGGAGAAACTTTCTTGAACGGCCTGGTCCACACCATTATCTTCTCCTTCCCCCCCGGTAAACCTTGTGGGCGAGGGAACCTTCCTTCTTTTGGAAAAGAAACAGAGAAATAAAGTAATGATATGGAGCCTTGGGCTCGTTATCGCTTACCGGGATTTGGTGCTGCACAAAGTGTCAGATAACATATGCAAAAAAGGATTATAGCATAAAAACTGACAAGACGTGCGGGGCACATGAACTTTACTGGTGCACGGGGTCTGCGCCCGGCTTTGTACCAAGGATTACATGCAACAGCGGCAAGACTTGTACAAAAGGTGGTTGCCGGAAAAGCTTCCGGCAACCGCGCCTTACAGGTAAAACTTACGAAGATGTTCAATGTTCCAAGAGTTGCTCACCAGAATGCCATCTTCGGTCTCAAGGCGGACAACGCCGGGCCTAGTGACTCGTTTCACACGATAAGGGCCTTCCCACTTTGGCGTCAACTTGTTGGAATTCTTGGCGGACTGAACGTGCCGAAGAACAAGGTCGCCTTCCTCGAAGCTTCTGGCTTTAACTTTGCGGCTATGGTAGCGACGCAAAGCTTGCTGGTAGCGAGCGGCTCGCACAGCAGCCTGAAGACGGTCTTCCTCAAGGAGCAGCGTGTCATCTTGTCGCAGCTGCTCTTGCTCGAGCTCATCATAAGCGAGCACTCGAGGCGACCCATATACGAGTTCCGTGGGAGAACTGCCTCTGCTCCATAGACTAGAGTGAAAGGTGTCTGGCCAGTGGCTCGATTTGGTGTCGTTCTGATTGACCAAAGAACCACCGGAAGCTCCTCGATCCAGTTTCTTCCGCACTTGTGCAGCCTGTCGAAAGTTTTGGTCTTGAGGCCTCGCAGCACTTCAGCATTTGCCCTCTCCGCTTGACCGTTGCTTCTCGGATGAGCAATAGAAGCGAAGCAGACCTTGGCGCCAAGATCTTGGACGTACTGCATGAAGGTGCGGCTCGTAAATTGCGTGTCGTTGTCGGTGATGATCCTGTTAGGGATCCCGAAACGGCAAACAATCGACCTGAAGAACTTGACTGCTAACTGTGCTGTTACCTTCCTCACTGGTTCCACTTCCGGCCACTTTGTGAACTTGTCGATTGCAACGTACAAGAACTCAAAGCCCCCGACAGCTCGGGGGAAGGGGCCGAGGATGTCGAGCCCCCAGACCGAAAATGGCCAGGATAAAGGGATCGTCTGGAGAGCTTGAGATGGCTGGTGTATCTGTTTGGAATGGAACTGGCACGCTTCACACTTGGTTACTTGTGCAGTTGCATCCTGGAGGGCTGTCGGCCAGAAGAAACCTTGTCGGAAAGCTTTGCCGACAAGTGCTCTTGTGCCAATGTGGTGACCACATATGCCTCCATGTATCTCTGCCAACAGCTGTTGTCCATCTTCCCGGCGAATGCACTTCAATTTCACACCGTTGAGTCTTATTCTGTACAGTGTGTTGTCGACAAACTTGTACATACTTGACTGCCGGGCTACTCTTTCAGCTTCTTCTTGCTCTTCGGGAAGCTCTCCTGTCTGAAGGAAACGGACAATCTGCTGCGCCCATGCTGGAGCTTGTGGCTCGACAACAAGGACTAAAGGCGTATCTGTTGCTGCGGGAACATCCGCTTCTACGGCAAGAACCTGCGGTTCGGCCGGAGCGTGATATTCCCCGGCAAGCTTGCCGGAGTAAAACTTGTCGGGAGCGTTTGCTTCAACGGAACAAACCAAGAGGTTCGCCGGAGCAGACTGCTCCTCAGCACTCTTGGCGTCGATCTTGGGGACCTTCTTGGCGGCGGCTTCGGGAAGCTCTGCCGGAAAGTAGTCACCAGAAACCAACTTCCTCTTCTTATTCTGTCCAGTTGATGGTGTCACGGATGGTTGAGTCAGCTTGAGCACAAAGATCCCTGGTTCCACAGGCAACTTTAGTGCAGCGCACTTTGACAGGCCATCAGCAATGTCGTTCTGAGCTCGTGGAACGTGTTCCATTTGCAGGCCGTCAAAGTGTGCTTCTAGCTTCCTTACTTCATCAACATAAGCTTCCATCAATGGACTTTGGTAGTTCTTGTTCACTTGGCGGACGACAAGCTGCGAGTCACCCCTTACAATGAGTTTCTTGATCCCAAGGTCGGCTGCGATTCTGAGGCCGGCAAGCAAACCCTCATACTCTGCGGTATTGTTTGTTGCTTGCTCCTTGGGAAAGTGCATCTGGACTACGTACTTGAGGTGCTCTCCGGTGGGTGCGATAAGCAGCACACCAGCACCGGCGCCTTGCAGCGAGAAGGCACCATCAAAGTACATTAGCCACTCTTTGCTTGTCTCCTTGACGGGGATGCTCGTCTCTAGAATTTCTTCGTCTGGGGTTGGCGTCCACTCTGCTATGAACTCTGCCAATGCACTGCTTTGGATCGTTGCAGTGCTCTCAAACTTGAGGCCAAAGCTTGACAGTTCCAATGCCCACTCGACAATCCTGCCTGTTGCTTCTGGATTCTGCAGTATCCTCTTCAGCGGAAAGCGAGTGACAATTGTGATCTCGTGTGCCTGGAAGTAATGGCGCAGCTTTCTCGAGGCCATGAGAAGGCCGAAAAGCAGTTTTTGCACACCAGAGTACCTCGACCTAGCCCCCTGGAGAAGGGAGCTGACAAAGTAAACTGGGCGCTGCACCATCTTCTTCTGCACCTCCTTACACGCCTGCGCAGACTCAACTTTGTCGGGGACAGAGCTTGTCGGAGAAGCCCCCTGCTTGTCGCTGGATTCGCTTGTCGCGGTCGCTGGCTCATCATCCGCCTCCCTCTCCGCTACTAACGCAGCACTAACCACTTGATTGGTTGCCGCTAGGTACAGCAGCAACTTCTCTTGTGGCTTAGGTGCGACAAGTATTGGAGTGGAGGACAGGTACCTCTTCAAGTCCTGCAGCGCATCCTCCGCTTCCGGAGACCATTTCACTGGACCTGCCTTTTTCAATATTTTGAAAAACGGCAAGGCGCGCTCTGCAAACTTAGAGATAAACCTGCTGAGAGCAGCCACGCAACCGGCAAGCCTTCGCACAACCTTGATGCGCTTCGGTGCTTCAATCTGCTCGATGGCCTTGATCTTGTCGGGGTTGGCTTCAATTCCCCACTGAGACACAAAGAACCCGAGAAGCTTGCCGGAAGGGACTCCAAACACGCACTTCTCGGGGTTGAGCTTGAGGTTGATCTTGCGCAGATTTGCAAAAGTTTCTTCTAAATCTTGGATCAGGGTAGCCTTGTCCTTGCTCTTGACCACTATATCATCCATGTAGGCTTCCACATTTCTGTGTATTTGTGGCTCAAAAGCGACATGGACTGCCCTTGCAAATGTTGAACCAGCATTCTTCAACCCAAAGGGCATCCGTACAAAACAGTATGTGCCGCAAGGGGTGATAAATGCGGTTTTTTCCTCATCCTCTTCTGCCATGAAGATTTGATGGTATCCTGAATATGCATCAAGAAATGAAAGCAAATCACATCCAGCTGTGGAGTCAACAATCTGGTCAATGTGTGGCAAGGGAAATGGATCTTTGGGACAAGCTTTATTGACATCAGTGAAGTCTATACAAAGCCTTCATTTCCCGTTCGCCTTGCGCACGACTACAGGATTGGCCAACCATGTGGGATGGAGCACTCCTCTGACAAGGCCTGCTGCTTCCAATTTCCTGATCTCTTCTGCAATGAACTCTTGGCGCTCCACTGCTTGCTTCCTGACTCTCTGCTTGACGGGCCGCGCATGAGGACAGACGGCAAGGTGGTGCTCGATTACTTTCCTGGGAACATCGGGGATATCAGACGGTTGCCATGCAAACACGTCGACATTCGCCCGCAGGAAAGCAATGAACGCGCTTTCCTATTTGGGGTCAAGCGTGGCACTGATGGTGAAGGTACCACCAGTGCCGTCCTTCTTGGCGGACACCTTCTTGGTCTCGGGTGGAGCTGCCATCGTCTTCTTGCACTTGCCGGTGGAGCTCGATGGCGCGTCCTCGACGGTAGCGCAGCACTCCGAAGAGGTGCGCTTGCCGGAGTGGGCATCAGAGCTCTTGCCGGACTTTGTCTTCTTCTTCCCCCCGGGAGCTTCAGCGGCAAGTGTGTTGTGATCAGCTGCGGCTGCTGCTTCCCGGTAGATCTTGTCGGCGCAGATAAGGGCATCCTTCTTGTCACCGGGGACAGAGATGACACTTATCGGACCTGGCATCTTGAGCATGTTGTGTGCATAGTGAGAGGCTGCCATAAACTTGGCGAGCGCTGGACGGCCAAGGATCCCATTGTAGGGCAATGGAAAATCGGCAACGTCAAATGTGACCCTCTCAGTTCTGAAATTCAGCTCGCTACCAAATGTGACCGGCAGCGTGATCTTTCCCTTCGGCTTGCTTCTTCCCGGGCTGATTCCTTGGAATGTGCTGGTCTCCTCGAGCTCGCTGTCAGGGATCTGGAGTTTCTGAAGGACCGCGGAGGAGATCAGGTTCAAGCCGGCCCCGCCGTCAACTAGCATCTTCGTGACCTTGAGGTTGCGGATAGTTGGTGAAACCAACATCGGCAAGCACCCGACCGCAGTTACGCGATCAGGGTGATCCTCAATGTCGAAGATGATAGGCGTGCTGGACCATTTCAGAGGCTTGCGTGACTCTATGGATGGCTCTGCTGCATTCACTTCCCGCATCCACTGCTTGAGTTGGCGGTGCGAAGTATGCAGAGAAGCACCACCGTCAATGCACAGGACCTCTGTAGCTTTCTAAAATTCCTGCTCATCGGCCTCATCATCATCCATGTCTTCATCCTTGTCGCGGCCGCGGGGAGGTCTGTCTCCTTGCCGCTGCTTGACCTTGCCGCGGCGTCCTCCCCGGCCGGGGCGTTTCTTGCCAGCTCCTCCAGCACCTTCCTGGGCCTTCTCCTTGTCGCGTCGCTCGTACTCAACTTTCTGTTGCTCAACAAGCTGTTCGACTTTCTTGCAGTTCTGGAGATCGTGGCCCTTGGTGCGGTGGATCTTGCAATACTGCTTGCCGGAGCTGTCCTGCATGTCGGCGGCCGCCACAGGCTGGGCCTCCTTGCCGAAGCCACCATCCTTAGTTTCCTTGGCGCCACCTCCGTTGCCGGTCTGCTCGACAGCTAGCACTTCCTTGCCCTTTTTCCTTCTGTTGTTCCGCCGCCGGCCTTTCCTTGTCGGGGCGGCATCCTCACTGTCGGATCCTTCTGGTCCTGTACTCTCTCCGGGGAGCCTCCTCCTCTCTTCAGCGCGTGCACACTTGTCGGCCAGGGCGTAAAGCTCGCTGACGTCTATGATCTTACACATCGCCATCTCCTCCCTCATCCTTCGGTTTCGCACGTTCTGATGGAACGCGCTGATGATCGCGGCGGGGTGGACGTCTGGGATGTTGTGTTGTACACGGCTGAATCTCTGAATGTACTTGCGCAGTGGCTCTCCTTCCTTCTGGGCGAGCAGATGAAGATCGCTCTCTTGGCCATGTGGCTTGTGGCCGCCTGTAAAGGCACCGACAAACTGATGGCATAAATCTGCCCAAGAGGAGATGGAATTGTCCGGCAAGTGCATGAGCCAGGATCTGACGTTGGGCTTGAGTACCAGCGGGAAGTAGTTGGCAAGGATCTTGTCGTCCCGTCCCCCGGTAGCCTGCACCGCGATGGTGTAGATGCTGAGAAACTCCGACGGATGCGTCTTGCCGTCGTACTTCTCCGGTACATCTGGTTTGAAATTCTTTGTGCTGGGCCACTGGACTTGCCGCAGCTCACGGGTGAACGCAGGACAACCTACCGCGTACGGTAGATCGCCTGGTTCCCCTGGCGCATGCATGTCAACAGAGGGCCCAGCGCACTTGTCGGATTGACGTCGCGCTTCTTTTCGGCGCTCGATGCGGGTTCAAGCGTCTTCCTTTTGTCGTTCATGGAGAACTTGGCGCTGGTCGCGACGAGCTCGTGGGTCCGACGACGCGGTGGAGCCGCTGTCGGGGTGGACCCGACGAGTCGGCGATCTTGGCCTTCATAGTGGAGAGTGCATGGAAGTCGCATCTCCCCCGGTCTTGTTGCCATCGGCTCGCGTCCGGCTGTCCTGCCGCGGCAGCGAGGTGCTTGGTTGCCGCGCAGTGTCGCCGTTGGCGAAGCCGATGAGGCTCTGGATAGTGGCCCTCCATTCGTCGGTCTTGTCCGCCGTCGGAGGATAGTCTAGGAGCAGTTAGAAGGAGCAGGACAAGGAGCTTGCCGAGTGGTGGGCGGCGGAGGTGTACGGTGCGAGGAGTGGGGCGTGCTCGGACTCCTAACCACGTTAGAAGGAGCAGTGCCCCGTCCAGGCGACCATACTTCGCTCGAGCTAGCATGTTGACGTGCATGTTGGTCTTGAGCGCCACGAGAACCATCAGCTTGATCTTGGCCCAGCGGACGTATGGCGCTGCGAACGCCATGACGCTGCTGGTCCCGCGCCTCCTGAGAGGAGCGCGGTGCGCGCATGGACGCCGAGGTCTGTGCCGCCTTGTCCTTGGACTTGGCCGCACTGAGGGCTCCCTCGTCGACGCCCATTCTTCCGCCGACGTCCACTCCACCACCCGTTTGCTCCGGAGGCGGTGGAAGTGATGCAGACGGAACAGCTGCCTCCGAATCCTTCTTCTTCGGTGGCATGTCGATGAAGACGATGAAGATTTAGCTCGTGTGCACGCCGGATCGGGTTCGCACAACCTCGACGCCCCCTACCTGGTGTGCCAGAGATGTCGGGGAAGCTGATCCACCAACACCTATGGGGACCGGGCCCCTTTCGGTTCGGTGAGGGCAGAGGCCGCACAAAGAGCGGATCGAGGCGGTACACGCGAGCGGTTTTACCCAGCTTCGGGCCGCACGGATGCGTAAAACCCTACTGCTGCTTGTTTGTGTATATTTAATTCTTGCTCAGGAGCGATGGACGCTGCCAGACTGAGCGTGGGAGTGTTTCTGGTGTTTTGAATGAGCCGAACCGGCCGAACCCCTTCTACGTTGCGCTAGGGCCTCCTTTTATACTTTCAAGGGGTCACCGACAGGTGGCAACGTAGACTAGAAGGGTAAAAATGGAAAAGGATGTGGTAGCTGCACCTACCGCTACTGTGGACACAGTGCACCCTACCTAACTCTGACGACAGGGGACAAGGTCATTGAATGCCTATCTGAGTTGCCTAAACAGTGCAAAAAGTGACCGTTAGGAGCGCCACCGTTTGCCACGATGGCCTTCTCTTCATCTCCGCTTGCCACCGCGCACCCCTAGCTGCACGGCCTCCTGCCACGTGTGCTTGGGAGAGTCCTAGAGCGGCACGTTAGCAGGTGCGCTGGAGCGCGGGCACGAAGTGGGGGTTTCCCGCGGCAAGCTCCTTGCCGCGGTCGTCGTCTTGTCGTGTTTGGGAGCTTGTCGCTCACCGGGCCTTGCCGAGACGCAGGGCGCGTCGCGGCAAGCTTTCTTGGTATGCCTTGAGTGGCCTTCCCGGCAAGCTCCTCTTGCCGGGGTCTTGTCTCTTCCCGGCAAGATCCTCTTGCCGGGGCCTGGGTTGGCCTTCCCGACAAGCTCCTCTTGCCGGGGCCTTGGTTGGCCTTCCCGGCAAGCTCCTCTTGCCGGGGCCTTGGTTTGAGTACTTTGTTCTTGAATGGTCTTCAAGGGAACCACGGAGGGTCTTGGCGGTCACCCGGCAAGCCTTGCCGCGGGATGCTGCGACCGCCCGTGCACAAGTTCGGGGTAATAGGGTACCCCTACTCTAGTACACCGACAAATTGCAACTCTGATTGCTGGTTAGGAACTGTCGTTCGATTTCATTCCAACTGCTGTCGTGCTTTATTCAATTTTGTGTATTCGCCTTGCGACATCATCTAAAACCAGCACCGTACCGATCTCTTGCAATATGAAAAGCGCTGAGGTAGAACACATGGGCCCCCAAACATGCAGGGTCGGCCTGCGGCCCAAAGTCCAGAACCGTGAGCCTATCTGAGTATTATATTCTCAGCTGAACCCCCATAGAAAAGCTGAACCCCCATAATGCCTGTGCGTTGCCCTTATTCTTTTTCTCTTTTCTTTTATTCATCCAAGATCATAGCAAGAAAATCAAGCCCTTAACTCAACACTAATCTTTATTATATAGCTCACGGACTCGATTACATAGAGAGATCATAAAGCAAAACTTAAAATTAGATCATGCCATAAACTTTATTCTACTAGATCAAAATACTACTAATAGGATCGAACTAAAGAAAACAGTAAAGATAGGAGTTGTGATTGTGATACGATAGCGAGGCACCTCCCCAAGCTTGGCAGTTGCCAAGGGGAGTGCCCATACCCATGTGATTATGTCTCCTTCTTTGTTGTTGGTGAAATATTCTTGGCGATGATTCCTCTCAGGATACGATTCTCCTCCTCGAGCTTGTTGACTTGCTGCTTGAGGTCTATTGTTTCCTTACGAAGCTTTCCTATGACGGATAAAGCTCCTTGCACCCAAGGGTGTTTCATAGCTGCGGGAGAACAAGTGACACTCCTCTTCATATTTTCATAAGAAAGAAATCTAACATTGGAAGGGATACCCGAGTTTGGAATAGCTGAGCTCTGTAGTTCCCCCATCGTGAACCCAGCTCGGAAGCGAGAGGTGACTTCTTGATCCTCCATGGCATCTACCCTCATTAAGTAAACCTCCATCTCTTCCTCCGTTGCTAGCCCAAAGTGGTCAGGGTCTCTGTTTGCCCTTTGTTCCAGTGCCCGATTAGATACCCGACTCTCCCCGACCGACTCTTGAGAAGACATCTTGCTCTAATCTGCAGCAGCAACAGCTCAAAACAAAAATAGAAGATAATTGCGTGATACGGGAGTCAAAACCTTCGGGAGAATATATAGTGAATTTTTACCGACCAAAATACGCGTTCTGTAAGAAAACGGAGTCCGGAAGGCACACGAGGTGCTCACGAGGTAGGGGGGCGCGCCCAGGGGGTAGGGCGCGCCCTCCACCCTCGTGGGGCCCTCGTTTCCTTCCTGGACTGCTACTTAATTTTCTATTTTTTCTAAATATTCCAAAATGGAGAAATATTGCCTAAAAAATTGTTTTGGAGTCGGTTTACTTATCGTACCAGATACCTATTCCTTTTCGGAGTCTGAAACGTTCTGGAAAGTGTCCCTTATGTATTCCTCCGGGGTTATGGTTTCAATAATATTGGTTTCAACATCTATGGGATTACCTGAGATATAATGTTTAATTCTTTGACCGTTTACCACCTTCGGATTTGTGCCTTCGAAGTTGTTGATTTTTATGGCACCGGAACGATAGACTTCCTCGATAACATAGGGGCCTTCCCATTTAGACAGAATTTTTCTTGCAAAAAAATCTTAAACGAGAGTTGTATAGCAATACATAATCACCTACATTAAACTCACGCTTTTGTATCCTTTTGTCATGCCATCTTTTAACCTTTTCTTTAAACAACTTGGCATTTTCATAAGCTTGGGTTCTCCATTCATCAAGTGAGCTAATATCAAATAACCTCTTTTCACCGGCAAGTTTAAAATCATAGTTGAGCTCTTTAATAGCCCAATATGCCTTATGTTCTAGTTCGAGAGGTAAGTGACATGCTTTTCCATATACCATTTTATACGGAGACATACCCATAGGATTTTTATATGCAGTTCTATAGGCCCATAATGCATCATCAAGTTTCTTGGACCAATTCTTTCTAGACCTATTGACAGTCTTTTTCAAAATTAATTTAAGTTGTCTATTACTCAATTCTACTTGACCACTAGACTGTGGGTGATACGGAGATGCAATTCTATGATTGACGTCATATTTAGCAAGCATTTTACGGAAAGCACCATGAATAAAATGTGAACCACCATCAGTCATTAAATATCTAGGGACTCCAAACCTCGGAAAAATAACTTCTTTAAGCATTTGAATAGAAGTGTTATGATCAGCACTACTAGTTGGAATAGGTTCTACCCACTTAGTAACGTAGTCAACAACAACTAGAATATGTGTATATCCATTAGAGGAAGGAAAAGGTCCCATATAGTCAAAGCCCCAAACATCAAATGGTTCAACAACAAGTGAATAATTCATAGGCATTTCTTGACGTCTACTAATATTACCAATTCTTTGACATTCATCACAAGATAGGACAAACTTACGGGCATCCTTGAAGAGAGTAGGCCAATAAAAACCGGATTGCAATACCTTATGTGCAGTTCTATCTCCCGCGTGGTGTCCTCCATAAGTTTCGGAGTGGCACTTGCGTAGGATCTGTTCCTGTTCATACTCAGGTACACAACGTCTAATAACACCATCTACTCCTTCTTTATAAAGATGTGGGTCATCCCAAAAGTAATGTCTCAAATCATAGAAGAACTTTTTCTTTTGTTGGTATGTGAAGCTAGGTGGTATAAATTTAGCAACTATGTAATTAGCATAATCAGCATACCAAGGGGTATTACGAGAAGTACTTATGACATTTAATTGTTCATCAGGAAAGCTATCATCAATAGGTAGTGTGTCATCAAGAACATTCTCTAACCTAGATAAGTTGTCTGCAACGGGGTTCTCAGCTCCTTTTCTATCAACAATATGAAAATCAAATTCTTGTAGCAAGAGAACCCATCTAATAAGTCTAGGTTTAGCGTCTTTATTCTCCATAAGATATTTAATAGCAGCATGATCAGTGTGGATAGTTACTTTAGAATCTACAATATAAGGTCTGAACTTATCACAAGCAAATATAACTGCTAAAAGTTCTTTTTCAGTAGTAGCATAATTTCTTTGAGCATTGTCTAGAGTCTTACTAGCATAATGGATAACATTTAATTTCTTATCAACTCTTTGCCCTAGAACAACACCTACAACATAATCGCTAGCATCACACATTATTTCAAAGGGTAAATTCCAATCAGGTGGCTGAACAATAGGTGCAGAGACTAATGCTTTCTTAAGTATTTCAAATGCTTATACACAATCATTAAAGATAAATGGTATATCTTTTTGTAATAAATTGGTCAGAGGCCGAGAAATTTTTGAGAAGTCCTTAATGAACCTCCTATAAAATCCGGCATGACCAAGGAAACTTCTTATACCTTTGATGTCCTTGGGACATGGCATCTTTTCAATACCATCAACCTTGGCTTTATCAACTTCAATACCTCTTTCAAAAACTTTATGCCCCAAGACAATACCTTCATTAACCATAAAGTGGCACTTTTCCCAATTCAAGACAAGATTAGTTTCTTCACATCTCTGCAAAACTCGATCAAGATTGTTCAAGCAATCATGAAAAGAAGATCCACAGACGGAAAAGTCGTCCATGAAAACCTCACAAATCTTTTCACAAAAGTCAGAGAATATAGCCATCATGCATCTTTGAAAGGTAGCAGGTGCATTACATAAACCAAAAGGCATACGTCTATAAGCAAAAGTACCAAAAGGGCATGTAAAAGTAGTCTTTGATTGATCTTTAGCCGACACAGGTATTTGAGAGAAACCAGAATAACCATCTAGAAAGCAGTAATGTGTATGTTTGCACAATCTTTCTAGCATTTGATCGATAAAAGGTAAGGGGTAATGATCTTTCTTAGTAGCCTTATTTAATTTGCGGAAATCAATTACCATCCTATAACCTGTAATAATTCTTTGTGGAATCAATTCATCTGTATCATTAGGAACAACAGTAATACCTCCCTTCTTAGGGACACAATTAACAGGACTTACCCACTAACTATCAGCAACAGGATAAATTATACCTGCCTCCAGAAGCTTTAGTATTTCTTTTCTTACCACTTCTTTCATTTTAGGATTCAGACGTCGTTGAGGATCATGAACTGGTTTGGCATCTGCTTCCAAATTTATTTTATGTTTACATAGAGTGGGACTAATGCCCTTAAGATCATCAAGAGTATATCCAATAGCAGCACGGCGCTTCTTCAGAGTTTTCAATAATCTTTCTTCTTCATGCTCTGAAAGGTTAGCACTAATAATAACAGGATATATCTTCTTTTCATCAAGATAAGCATATTTAAGATTATCAGGCAACAGTTTAAGCTCAAACACGGGATCACCCTTAGGTGGAGGAGGATCCCCTAGGATTTCAACAAGCAAATTGTGTTTCAGCATAGGTTCCTGTTTAAAGAATACTTCATCTATTTCGCTTCTTTCATTCATAAACATATCATTCTCATGTTCTAGCAAATATTGTTCTAAAGGATCACTAGGAGGTACGGCAATAGAAGCAAGACCAATAATTTCATCCTTACTAGGCAATTCTTCTTCACGGTGTTATTTACTAAATTTAGTGAAATTAAATTCATGAGTCATATCATCTAAGCCGACAGTAACAACATCCCTTGTGCAATCTATGGTAGCATTAAAAGTATTTAAGAAGGGTCTACCAAATATAATGGGACAAAAGCTATCCTGTGGGGAACCAAGAACAAGAAAATCAGCAGGATATTTAGTTTCCCACACAAGACTTCAACATCTCTAACTATTCCCATTGGTGAAATAGTATCTCTATTAGCAAGTTTAATAGTGACATCAATATCTTCTAACTCAATAGGTGCAATGTCATGCATAATTTCGTTGTATAAGTCAATAGGTATTGCACTAGCACTAGCACCCATATCACATAAGCCATGATAACAATGATCTCCTATTTTAACAGAAATAACATGCATGCCTATCACAGGTCTAGGTTTATCTGTATCACGGGGTTTAGCCATTCTAGCAGTTGTTTTTATGTCGAGTCCATCCTATCGCACATAAGCTGCAGGTTTGTATGATGAACGCATGTTTTGTTCCTATAATCAATGAATAGAAGGAATAAATGGGTAGCTTAGCAAGCTTAAGTGCAGCTGTTTGGTCTCTAATTCTCATTGGCAAAATTCCAGGTGCTCAAGATCCTTCCCAAATGAACCCACCTGTTTGAGGTTTGAAATGTTAGAATTTGAATAGAGAAAACATCACACTATTTCCTACTAAGATAAACTACAATATCCTTATACAACAGCTATAAATGTTTTCTAGGGACAACAGCTAGCAATGTTAAGACTACATGTGCAGCTGAGAAATTTACTTCGGTTCTCTTGTGACACCTGGTCGAGGTGCTGCTGGACGCATTCTTTGTTTTAGCAAGCAACTAATCAAGGATGATTCACAAACATTTGGATATCCAACAATTCCAGCCCAAACCTTCAAACAAAAACAAAGCACAATAGAAACACTGAATAGGGCAAACAAATCATGACTATCTGGATGATACCTTAAATTGAAAATGGATCAAGAAATTATTGACTTTAGACAAGCCTGACAAACAAATCTAATGTAATCAACATGGTGCTATACCATTCACTTCAAGAAGCAAAAAGCCGAACTATAGCCTATATCAAACTAAAATCTTTTAGAGTCCGGGATGGGATGCAAGAAATTGACCACTGTTGGCTCCTTGCTCCTGCTGGTCCGGCCGTCAAACGACCTCAGCCTTCCACTCCTCCTGGCGCACCTGTAGCCAAAGCCGTCATCCATGAGAAAAGGGGGAGACATGAGTGAGGGAAGGGGGATAGAGAGGATGCAAAGGCAAACCGTGAATCAACTTGAGATCCTTCTCTTACAGCCCTTGTTGATGACCCCGTCCGCATCCGTCGCTCTGCCAACTCCTGCTGCTTCAGCCGGCAGGTGCCAGATCCGTCCGGCATCCTTACCTCCCTATAGCTCCACCCCACTATTAAGACTTTGACGCTCATGCTCTCCACTATGATGGCCTGCACCCGATCCGGAACCACGGTAGGAGGGAATAGAGGAGGAAGAGCCGACTGCGTGGTGGAGCACAAGAGGGCGGCCGGACAGAGACAAGGGAGGAGTTATAGCAGACGTCCGCGGGGCTCCAGGGCCAAGGCCATGGTGACGCAAGGGGAGAGTCTGTGGGGATCGAGGAAAGGGGGCTAGGGTTTGTCTGGCGGCTGGAGTGGTAGTGCGACGAGACAAGGGTAGGATGAAGCAGATTGGCTAAAACTTCCTACACGCTGGGACGACGAGCCCAACCAACAAGCACACGACGGGAGCCCACCCGTCATTGGCCAGCGAAATGATCGTGAGGTCAAAATTGGGTTTTACTGCTGTGAAGATCCAACGGCTCAAACGCATTAGAAGACAGATCCGATGGCCAATGAAGCCCAAACCGGGGGAGCTTCCTCGAGGCAAGTTGGCTAGCATCCTTATAAGTTTAAATACTTTTATCTGAACCGGCAGAACGACTGCACCAACGGCCTTAGCTTAGAGCTTGGAGGCATCTCAATTCAACATCGGCATGGCGCTGTCTTCCCCCTCATAGTCTTGCCGAGTCATCCAAAAGACTGGAATCAGACTTGGTTTTACTGCCAAGACATTTCGCCGGCAAACGAGAGGCCACTGCCGGGTTATCGCCCCAAACGTCTTGACTCCAAGTTTGTGCTTCCTGACAAGCTCACTGCCACTGAACGCAGAAAGCTGATACCATCCATCAAAAGGATTAATGCTCTGTTAGGAAATGGGTTAACTGGAGTTGATCTGACCCGCAGCTGGATCTCATGGCGGGTCATCCCTCTAAGCCATCGGTCAAAACTGATGTATGAGTATGGTGGAGACCCAGATGACTCTCTTCGTCACAGCCCCATTCAATTAACCGAAGAAGATATTTTTTCAATGTCAACCCTTTTGGTGAACGGGAAATATGAAGATTGCAGTATTGTCGGGTTAAATCCCTTCTGCAAGCTTAACCCGATGCCAGAAGTAAGGATAGTCTGATCTCTTCTCCTTTGTATTTTTCTCAGTCGTATTGTTTAATACTTGCCTGACCTTTTCATCGTGTTTTTACCTGTCTGCAGGACAACTCTGACTTCTAGAAAATTAAATATGACCATGAAGCTGCCAAGAAAGTGAGAGTCGCAGCCATAAACGCCAAGAAAACAACCCGAAGGTCAAAAAAGAAGAAGAAGAACACTGTCGAAGACTGGATGAGACTTGAAGATACTTCTGGGTCGGAGGTAGCCCTTGACTCCCTTGGCCAACTTTTTAATAATCTTATTGACACTGTTCATTTCCAGGATGACACTGGGGCCAGTCAGGCCGTGCAAGAAGAGGTAACTATCATTTCCTCCGACTCAGAGCCCTTGCCAAGACAAAAAATTTGACGAGTGATCCGTAAAGTAAGGTTTTCTAACTCTTTAGCTCACTTGGATCCAACCTTTATTTTGAAAAAGCAGCAACATGAGAGCCACCGTCAAGCCCGGACAGAAGACGAACCGGCTGTTGTTCTTCAACAAACTCCTCAGAAGCGCCAGAATGAGGTTTACTTCTTTTGTCCTTAACTCTGTTTAATGGATCCTTTCCCTTGCATTACTTTAACTTTATTTTATCTTTTCAGGAGGTGTCTCCCTCTTCTGGCGACTCATCGCAAACCCAATTTCCAGCCTTCAAGACCGCCCCTGGGTAATGAAAAATCCCCCTTTTTTAGGGGTTGTTCAAATTGTATCTTTGAACTGACAGTCCTGCAATATTTCTCTTAGTGGCCAAGCTAAGTCCAAGAAGGCAAAGACAGTTAAACCGGCGGAAGACCCGCCAATCCTTGCATCTGACCCGGCCAGGCCACCTTCCCCTCCATTAACTGACGCTCCAGAAGACCCGCCTGTCGATGCAGAAGAAAATCCTCCTGAGCCGTTGTTTGATGAGACCACCGTGAATCGTTCCGCAATTGGACCATCAAGCTCAGCCAACCCGCTGAAAGTGTGTTATATCGACTAGAGGGGGGGTGAATAGGCGATTTTTATGAAAGTCTTCAAAATATGGGAGTTTTGAAGACAAACGATAGAAATGAACCTATAACCATGCAGCGGAAGGTAGACTACCCTAGACAAGCCATAGTCAAGTATTCAATGAAGTGAAAGCATAAAGACTAACAACAACTAGGCAGTACGGATCAGGATGAATGATAATATGAAACCAATCTGAACAAACAGTCACACAGTGAAGACAAATGGACAATGCAAATAGGCAATGACTTCACAAGGACCAACTGTAAATAAAGAGATGGGAAGGATAGAACCAGTGAGCTTGGTGAAGACAAAGGTTTGGTAGACCAGTTCCAACTGCGGTGACAGTTGTACTTCTGGTTAGGGCGGCTAGGTATTTAAACCTGAGGACACACAGTCTCGGACACCCAGTCCTGAACACGCAGCTCAGGACACTCAGTCCTCACCGTATTCCCCTTAAGCTAAGGTCACACAGACCTCACCCAATCACTCTGGTAAGTCTTCAAGTTAGATTTCCAAACCTTCATAGACTTTGTTCACCGGAGATCCACAATGACTCTTGGATGCTCAGAACGCGACGCCTAACCGGCTGGAGGATTCACAGTCCTCAAGTGTAATAAGTCTTCAGATCACACAGACAGGAAGACTTCAGTGATGCCTAACACTCTTTGGCTCTGGGTGGTTAGGGCTTTATCCTCGCAAGGAATTCTCTCTCAAAGGCTTCGAGGTGGGTTGCTCTCAAACGACAAAAGCCGTACACTAACTCTGAGTAGCCAACCGTTTATGGTTGTAGGGTGTGGGCTATTTATAGCCCCTAGGCAACCCGACCTGATTTGTCCGAAATGACCCTTGGTCACTAAGGAACTAACAGTGTTCCAAAGGTCAGATATCAAACACACACGTCAACTTTACTTGAGCTACAAGCAAAGCTGACTTATCCAACTCTGGACAAGATTTTCTCTCATAGTCTTCACTCGAAGACATAGGATTTTGGTTAATCATCACTTCAGTCATTCTGACTGGTTCTCTTGGACCCCACTTAACAGTACGGTGGTTCCTATGACTCAACAAAGAAAAACACAAAACAACGAAACTGCTAAGTCTTCACGCTCCATAGTCTTCACGTGATGTCTTCTCTTGTCATAGTCTTCAATGTGAATGTCTTCACATACCACCTTTGACTTCAATGTCTTCATACATTTTTAGGGGTCATCTCTGGTAGGAAAACCGAATCAATGAGGGACTTCTACCTGTGTTATCCTGCAATTCTCACAAACACATTAGTCCCTCAACCAGGTTTGTCGTCAATACTCCAAAACCAACTAGGGGTGGCACTAGATGCACTTACAATCTCCCCCTTTTTGGTGATTGATGAAAAACTGGTTGAAGTTTTCAACGGGGAATAAAATATGTGAAATTGTAAAGGATAGGTTATTGTCTTCATAAGTGGAAAAGGCTCCCCCTGAAGATGTGCATATAAGTAATTTGCTTTTGGTATGCAAATGCACATGGCAGGTTGTACTTGTGGAGATCCTCTTCAACTTATGATGACAATTCATCATGCGTGAAAAGTATGTGAAGATAATGACATGCATAATGAAAAATGGACATCTGCACAATGATCTAAGTGCGGAATTTATCGTCGCACATGCAGAATTTATCATCACATCATAGAAAAGCAAATAAGTAGCAGATGACCATCGAGTTTCAGTGTTACAACTCAAAGAACCAAATGTATCAAAACGCGAGAGTTGTAAACACTAGGAAAAATATAAAACCACCGCCCATATGGACCAGCTTGAAGACTATCAAACTCATATGCTTCTCCCCCTTTTGTCAGTAAGGACCAAAAAGGTTTGAAGACATAGAGCACCTACTCATTCCCATGAGTAGTTGGTGAAGCAGCAAGGTCGTCGGAGTTGGTTGGCGGTGCAGACGAACTCGGTGCAGTGGTGATTCGCGCCAAAGGTGGTGAAGTAGCATCATCTTCATCATCGATGACACGTGCATTCACTGTTGCCGCAGAGGAGGAGAACTCAGAGTCTTCAAGAGACGGAGTACGCCGCAGCAAGGTCCTTCTTGGAGGTGTTGAGTCAAACTTGAAGCGTTCAGAGAAACCATCCTCTTGAAGATCATCTTCAGAACACATAAGCGTCAGCCCTTTCCATGTACGCCGACAAGTTTCATGGGTGACAAAGGCATTCTTGGTGGCAATGTTGCGAATCCTGTTTACGTCCACCAAGAGGCTTTGCATTTGGCGCTTCAGCCAGTCATGATGCTTATCCTGTTTCTGATGAAGGGAAACCAGAAGCTCTCGGTTATTGAGAAGACGGGATCGCGTTTTGGGCCGTTGTGCAATGGTTCTTTCAGTGGCTTTAGTGAGGGCACAATGAGGTGCATGGGTAGTACCAGCCAGAGGATAAACACGAGTGACTTCTGGGTTGCCTTCAATGTGTTGAGAGAAACTTTGCTTATCAGCATTCTGAAGACTAAGGGGCTCCTTGGCAGGCTCTGGATAGATGGCTTCAACTAACATGTCGATGTCAGGCAGAAAAATCCGATGATTGCGAGCAAAGGGCTGATAGGTGACAGCTGAGTGTAGTTTGATCTGACGCATAATCCATGGGGCGTAAAACTTCAAGCCAAAGAGATCAGATCCGGATGTAGCAAGTTGGCGGATGAAGAAGTCTTGTGCATTGAAGCTTTTGCCGTGAAGAATATGGAAGACCAAGGTCTTCATTGCACCTTCCAGCTTTGCATGTGGAGAATGTCCTTTGATGGGCCAGAGATTCGCCTTATGATGTGATAGATAGTGCGTGGCAGATACTCAAGGTCTTCAACAAAGAACTCCTTAGGATATTCAGCATCTGGAGGCAAAGGCTTCATCATGCTAAGCATATGACTCATGTTGGGTTCAGGCTTGTGAAAAATGCTTTCCATAGCAGCACTGTGAAGCTGACAACCAGGTTCATAAAGATCTCCTGGAGTGGGCAGGCCAGTGAGCTCAATGATATCAAAGGCTTTGGCTTCGTGATGAACATTTCCTGTCATCCACCCAAGGACCCAAGTCTTCGGATCCCTGTTGTAGCCACGAATATGAAGAGTGGCATAGAATTGGAGCAGCAATTCTTCGTTCCAGTGCTCCTTGTCAGTGACGAACTGCAACAAACCAGATTCTCTGAAGCAATCCAACACTTCTTCCAAACAGGGTAGACCAGTTATGGCTTCAGTGTCAAGACGCATATGGGAAAAAATGCGACCTTGATTGTACAAGACGCATGAGTAATAACTGCGCTGCTGATAGCTCCAGAATCGATCAGAAGATATTCTTGCCTTTGAGTAGGGGTTCTTGGCGCTATTGAAGAAGGTGTTGTGTGCTTTGAAGCCATTGATATTGAACGATCCGGGTGCAGATGCAGTGCCTGGAAACCTAGGCAGCCTTGGCATTGGCTTCTGAACCTGAGGCATGCGCTCGACGTGATAGTCAAATTGGGGACCAGCAGCAGGTGGAGGAACAAGAAGATGCCATTTGACAATGATGAGCTGACCATAGTTGTATGCTTGCTCAATAGTATGTGGCCTTGGTGGCGTAACAGGAGCAGTGGCATCAACAGAGGCGTCAGGCTGCACATCTGTTGCAGGTGCATCATTGGCTTCATTGGCCTCTGGCACAGTGTTAGGTGCAGGCTCCACAGTGTCTTCAGCCATGACCACATCATTGGCTTTAGTGGTGTTAGTGGTGGCAGCCTCAGGATTCTCAACCTCCACTTGAGAAGCTGGAGGGTCGGGCACTAACACGTTCACTTCAGGAACAACTTCTTCAGTGATGGGGAAAGTAGGGACACGTTCTTCTGCTTGTTTTTCTTCAGCTGATGCAGCCGGATTGTCTTCAGCAACTTTAGCTTCAGACTTGGAAACGTTCACAGTAGGAGTGGCTTTGAGGAACACCTGACGTGCAACAAATTGGTGGTGCACTTCTCCTTCTGAAACGCTCGAAAGAGGGACTTGGGGCCTTGGTCCTTTGCGAAGCCTGAGTAACGCTGGCAACGCCTATGAAGATGGAGTTGGCTGGGCCTCAAAGTCATCCTCTTCTTGCACTGATGGGGTTGCTTGCGGTTGGGGAGAGCTTGGGGTGTCTTGTCTTTGTGGGTGATTAGCCCGCGATGCATCCTAAGCAGTTGGCGTCAGAGGAAGACCAATGCTGATGAGTTCGCTGTGCATAAGCACAGGCGATGATACCAATTGGTGCTCGATCTGAGGAAGGACTTCACCATCTTCAACATTGTCATGGTGACCAATGTCTTCAGCAGCGGTGGGGTCAACTGTTGGGATGTCTTCAGCTTCAGGAGCCTCTGTGGAAGCAGGATCATGAATTACCATCCATCGTTCTTGATGCGAAGAGGTAGGACGAGCAACCGAGATGGGCTCAACAATAAGGGGCTCTGTGGGAGCAGCCCGATCTTTCTTGGTTTTGCGCTTCTTCTTGGAGGGAGCGACATCATAAGCTTCAGGATGTTTCCTCTTTCTGGCTTCAGCCTCGGCAGCCCTTGTCTTCTTTAATTCTGAAGCCACTGTGGGGACCTTAGGCTTCGAGCCTGTCATACTGGCTGGGAAGACAATGGGATGTGCTTCCTGCCTTGTTGCTTCGGGTTCGGCCACAGCTGGCTTCTTCTTCTTTGCAGCCATCCTGGGATCGATGCCAGGACGCCCAAGAGCCTTGCGCTTTTCGGCTTCATTGTAGGCTTGCACGCACTTGTCAGCCAGACTCTTCATGCGCTCACGAGAACCTTTAGCTTATTTGCGTTTCTTGAGAAAGGCTTCCTTGAGCTCGTGCAGCATAGTCTTGAAGTTCTTGACATCTTGCACACCGAGCTTTGCCATGTGCTGCTTGAACTGAGCTTTCCCATAGTCGATCTTTTGCTTCAGTTCAATGATGCGCTGAGCTAGAGCTAGCTCAGAAGCAATGGCGTCAGTGAAAGTGACGCTGAGGCCAATTGGAAGTTGCAGATCATCAAAGCTGAGGCCAATTGGAAGTTGCAGATCATCAAAGCTGAGATTGGGGGTTTCAAACCACTCATCAATGAAGTTGTGAAGGATTGCTACGTCAAAGAGAGGCAAATCATTGAAGATTTCTGCTTCTTCTTTGCTCTTGATCAGTTGCTCAAGAGCGTCATCTACAAGATCTTCATCGCTGGACAGATCAATGGCGTCGTTGCACAGAATAGCAGCAACAGTCAGTTCTTGGCTGGTGGGTTGCAAGGGCATCTTTACTCTCAAGGGCTTGGAGATGCGTGACAAATCTTCAGACTGCACACTGTGTTCAGGAGGTGCAGTGGCCAGAGGCTTCGCCTGTAAGACCTTTGGTGCAGGAGCAGGCTTTGAAGCTTTAGGCTACTTCAGTTTCTTTGGCTTCAGCGGTGCAGGAGCTTCATCAGATTCAACGTCATCTGCAGGATCATCCACGGCTGTCCCTTGAACCATGATATGAGTGATGAGACCTTCCAGGTTGTAGAAGGGCCCAACAAGATTGGGTTCAGCTTTGCATGTGCCATCAGCACGAGGAGCAGAGGGGCCTGGATTGAAGTCTAAGCCTCGTGACTTGTTCTCTTTGGCCAAGTTCCTGGCAAACTGAAGGTTGCGCTTGAACAAATTATCATTGCGGCACCACAGTAATGAAGATGGGTCTGCATCCGCAGGCTGCGGTCCATGGACCATGCAAGGATAGAAGCCTTGTTCAATGGCTTCAGCTCTGGACTTGGGTTGAATATTACTGTATATAATGTATCCCCATCGTCGTTTGATGGCATTCTTCTCAGCATACTCCTGGGTCACGAACCTGTACTTGAACCACTGTTCTGCCCAATATCTTCGAATCCATTGGATTCGAGTTTTTCGCTGATTGTAGTCCTCCTCTGGATCTGTCTTATACAACTCATAGAGGTCAGGAGGCAAATCTCTTGAGGTGTTGCCATGATGCTGTCCGCCACCCTTTCTTGTAGGTTTCTCTGGTGCGATGAAGCTTAAACTGAAGGGCTTCAACACGTTTAAAGGCTTCAAAGGCTTCCGCTTTCTGGTCAAACAGGAACTGGCTTCGAGAGAGTTAATGTGATGCTGTAAGAATTCTGCAAACGAATGCAGACTATGAGAACCAAGGGATTCTCCCACGGACATGTACCTGTGACAGCATTAAGGTGCGAGGGAAGGGGAAGAGGTCATATGCATTCTCAGAAGATTTTGAAGATAAATCAGTTTAGAAGACATTGACCTCATAGTGCGAAGACATTCACTCATAGATAGAGAGTTGGTTCCAGATTTGTACGAATCCACGAATAAGTACAAGTGAGGAATCTAACTACTTTGTGAAGCATAAGTGAACATACTAGGCATATTATGAGATGCAGTATGAAATAGATCCAACTTGTGTGAACAGAAACTGCTTGTGGTAGAAAGTGATGAATCTATAAGATCAAAGGGGCCGTAAAAAGGAAGTTTTATTTACCAGACGAAGAACTGCTAGACGGAGTGGGAGAGGAGGCCGAGCAGTTCGATCGTCCGTGCCCTAACTTCGCGACGGAGGACACCTACGGCGACGGCAGAGAAGACGATGTCCGCGGCCGGCGTGAAGACGGCGTCGGTGAGGTCGCGGCAGCTAAGCGCTTCGTCGCCGGTGTCGTCGAGGGCTAGCGGTGGCGCTAGGGTTTGTGCGAGAGTGGAAGAAAGGATAATGACTGTGGTGAGGCGTGTATTTATAGGGACAGGGACGACACAAGGTTATTACACAGGTGCCCCTAGCGATTCACATCTGAAGGACACGTGGCCATCATGCAACATATCGGAGGTTGTTCCACGTTCCCACGCACGCCTGGATTGTCGGAAACTCGATCCCACTTCTCCGGGTTTCAGGTGAAGGAATTAGCATTGAAAACGGACTTAATGTTTGTCTCTGTATCTTCTGCTGACTAGGACGCAGAGAAGACATTCAACAGTTTCAATAGAATGCATATGATTTGGACAGATAGAGTTTGAGATAGAAAGCATAGAGAGATTAGGGTCCGATCACATTCACTTAGTTCAAAAGATTCAACAAGGAAGATGTAGCTATAAGTGAATGCTGTAGAGGACAGAACACTAGTATGTATATATCAGAAGACAATCAAGTCAACATAGTGAAGATAATCATGAAGACAAGTTGAAAATGAAGACAAACAAAATGTGAAGACATAGCACATGTAACGCCATGGGTAAAACACTTCAAACAGAAGAATTTGGTGGTGGCGTTACCCACCGTATAGGAAGTATTAGACCCAGACATGGCGCACAATTATCGTGGCGCTCTGAAGTCAAATTCCATGTTAATGTATTCACACTCAGAACGTAAGTCTTCATTGATTGAAGATATACTTAACTTCGTGTGTTGCACATCTAAGTCATCAACGTGCATAAGTGTTAGGATGTGTGCCTGATCACAGGACATTTGAGGATTCCAAGATATTTAGATCACACCGTAACTTGCAAAACCTCTTCTCATCCAAGGGCTTGGTGAAGATATCTGCCAATTGCTCTTCAGTGTTGACGTGTATGATATCAATATCTTCCTTCAAAACATGATCTCTGAGAAAGTGATGACGAATTTCAATGTGCTTTGTCTTCGAGTGCTGAACTGGGTTGTTGGCAATCTTGATGGCGCTTTCGTTGTCGCAGTAGAGTGGTACTTGCTTCAGGTGAATGCGATAGTCTTTGAGTGTTTGCTTCATCCATAGAAGCTGAGAGCAGCAAGATCCAACAACAATGTATTCAGATTCAGCAGTGAGAGAGATACATAGTTCTGCTTCTTTGAAGACCAACATACAAGTGATCGTCCTAGAAAATGACATGTGCCTGATGTAGACTTGCGATCCACCTTGTCACCAGCATAATCAGCATCCAAGAATCCAACTAGATCAAACTATGAGCCCTTTGGATACCATAATCCTAGTGTTGGGGTGTGAGCCAAATATCTGAGAATTCGCTTCACAGCTAAGTGATGCGATTCCTTTGGTGCCGCTTGGAACCGAGCACACATGCAAACACTAAGCATGATATCTGGCATAGATGCACATAAATAAAGCAAGGAACCAATCATGGAGCGATATACCTTTTGATTGAACTCTTTACCATTTTCGTCGGGACCCAGATGATGTTTGGCTGGCATTGGCGTCGTGTAGCCTTTGCAATCTTGCATTCCAAATTTCTTTAGGCAATCTTTAAGGTATTTCTCTTGAGATATAAAGATGCCGTTACGTTGCTGACATATTTGAAGACCAAGGAAGAACTTCAGCTCACCCATCATGGACATCTGATATTGCTCTTGCATCATATATCCAATCTCGTCAGTGTATTTCTGATTGGTGCAGCCGAAGATAATGTCATCCACATATATTTGGCACACAAACAATTCACCATCATATGTCTTCGTGAAGAGAGTGGGGTCGAGGGAACCAGGTTTGAAGCCTTTGCTCTTTAGGAAGTCTTTGAGTGTGTCATACCAAGCCCTAGGGGCTTGTTTGAGGCCATACAGTGCCTTGTTGAGCTTGTACACCATATCAGGATGTTTTGGATCTTCAAAGCCAGGCGGTTGTGCAACATACACTTCTTCATCAATCTTGCCATTGAGAAAAGCGCTCTTCACTCCATTTGATGCAGAAGAATGTTATGATGATTTGCATGGGCTAGCAGTATGCGTATGGATTCAAGCCTAGCCACAGGAGCAAATGTCTCATCGAAGTCAATCCCTTCAACTTGAGTGTATCCTTGAGCAACGAGACGAGCTTTGTTTCTGACAACTTGACCGTGCTCATCTTTCTTGTTGCGATATATCCATTTGGTGCCTATTATATTGTGCTTGCGAGGATCAGGACGCTTAACCAGTTCCCATACATTATTCAGCTCAAACTGTTGAAGCTCTTCTTGCATAGCTTGAATCCATTCAGGTTCCATGATGGCTTCATCAACTTTCTTGGGTTCAGATATTGAGACAACTGCGAAGTGTCCACAGAAATTTGCTAGATGTGTTGCCCTTGAACGAGTGAGTGGACCTGGTGCATTGATGCTATCAATTATTCTCTCAATCTGCACTTCATTTGCAACACGAGGATGTACAGGACGAAGATTTTGCTCTTGCTGATCATTTTCATCGTTAGAAGGATTGTCTTCAGGCTGAGCATTGTCTTCAGGTTGATCAAGTGCGGAGATGATAAGTTCCTCTTCAGGCTGAGCTTCAGATGGTATGATTTCTCTAGTTCCCATACGTTTGATTGATTCACTAGATGGAACTTCATCTAGAACATTTGGCAGGTGCTCTCTTTGCGAGCCGTTAGTCTCATCGAACCGCACATCCACAGTTTCAACCACTTTATAGTGAAAGAGGTTGAAGACTCTGTAGGAGTGCGAATCCTTTCCATATCCAAGCATAAAACCTTCATGTGCTTTTGGTGCAAATTTTGAAGTGTGATGTGGATCCTTGATCCAGCGCCTGGCACCAAATACTCTGAAGTAACTGACATTTGGCTTCTTGCCAGTAAGGAGCTCATAGGATGTCTTGTTCATAAGCTTGTGAAGATAAACACGATTGATGATATGGCATGCAGTATCAATGGCTTTAGGCCAGAATTTTCTTGGAGTCTTGTATTCATCAAGCATCATCCGAGCCATCTCAACAAGTGTTCTGTTCTTGCGTTCGACGATGCCATTCTGCTGTGGCGTGTACGGAGCTGAGAATTCATGTGTGATGCCCAAAGTATCAAGATATGTATCTAGGCTAGTGTTCTTGAATTCAGTGCCATTGTCACTTCTGATGTGCTTTATCTTGACGCCATAGTTGTTCATTGCTCGATTCGCCAAGCGTCTGAAGACATCCCGCACTTCAGTCTTGTAGAGGATTATATGCACCCAAGTATATCTTGAATAATCATCAACAATGACAAAGCCATAGAGACAAGCAGTAGTAGTAAGAGTTGAGTAATGAATGGGGCCAAAAAGATCCATGTGGAGCAGTTCGAAGGGTTGAGTCGTTGTCATGTTTGTCTTCGAGAGATGCTTGGCCCTCGTCATCTTTCCTGCTTCACAGGCACCGCATAAGTGATCCTTCTTGAACTTGACACCCTCGATGCCTATGACATGCTTCTTTCTTGCAAGAGTGTGCAAGTTCCTCATGCCAGCATGCCCTAGCCTCCGATGCTAGAGCCAGCATTCTGAAGCTTTTGCTAGAAGACATACGGCAAGCTGTGGTCCTGCTGAGAAATCTACCACGTACAAATCATCTTTCTGATACCCTTCAAACACTAGAGACTTGTCAGATTCCATTAGAACAAGACAATGATATTTTCCAAACATCAAAACCATGTTTAAATCGCAAAGCATTGAGACAGACATTAAGTTGAAACCAAGGGATTCAACAAGCATGACTTTATCCATGTGTTGATCCTTTGAGATTGCAACTCTACCTAGACCCAATACCTTACTTTTACCAGTGTCAGCAAATGTGATGTGACTTTTGTCAGATGGACGTAAGGTTGAGTCCATAAGAAGGCTTCGCTTGCCAGTCATGTGATTGGTACACCCACTATCAATAATCCATTCTGAAGCAGCTGGTGTCGTACCCTACAGTGCAGTTAGGGGGATAGGCTTCACGAAGAGAATTGTGAAGAAAAAACATTTGACGAGCCAGTGGATTATGAAAGCTTAGATCGAGATTAGGACTGATAGGGCAAGTAGCAAGCGACTCAGGAACAAAGTACATAATAAGACCATTTGGGCATTTGATCTTGCGCCCTACAAGATGTTTAAGGTCCCCAGCAATAGCTTCAGACGATTTTGGTTTTCGGCTGGAGGCCTTTCCCTGCAAAAGAGAGTTAAGTTTTCTTAGCCACCCACATCTTCAAGGGTGGCTTCGAAGCAATGAGTCTAAGTGCAACATCTGAGAACTTTGGCTTTGGAGCCCTAGCAAAAAGTCTTGCAGGTGGACAATAGCACTCATAAGAATAAGCAGAATAGTTCTTGGTCTTATGAACATGGCGGTTTGATGAAACATGCTCATATTCACAGGCCTGAGTATGGCTTCCCTGCAAAACATTTGCGTTAGTGCAACTCAGGTGAGTCCTCTGTCTATATGAAGCCTTTGGACCGTATGAAGCCTGTGGTCTGGGGTTTGTCTTCTTCATGTGTGGTGTCATGACGACATTCACAGGAAGATTCTCCAAACATCTTTTCGGCACCCAGACTTTCTTCATAGGCGGCCCATTCCTGCAGTTAGTACCAATATACCTGGCAAACACTTCACCATTCTGATTCTTAAACAGTTTATAGTTTGCATCAAAGGATTCATCAGTAACAATGGGATTAGCACAAGTGAAGCCAGATAGGGTGGATGGATCCGCTGAAGGTTCCTTTGCAGCAACCCATGTGGTTTTGGGGTACTACTCAGGTTTCTAGTAAGAGCCGTTAGCATTCATTTTCCTTTTGAAACCAACACCCTCTTTCCTAGGGTTTCGGTTCAGGATCTGCCTTTTGAGAACATCACATAGTGTCTGATGCCCTTTGAGACTTTTGAACATCCCTATTTCAAGCAATGTCTTCAACCTAGCATTCTCATCAGCAATAGCAGTGGCATTCTCAGCAGAGGGGTTAGTTACCACATCAACAATTGAAGATAATGCAACAGTAGCAGCAGTAGAACATTTAGCAACAGAAGTAGCGTTATCACGCTCAAGGCATTTAAGACATGGTGGTTCAAATCCTTCCTGAGCGGGACTGATCTGTTCAATGCGAAGTGACTCATTTTCCTTTTGAAGATCTTCATGAGCCGCTCTAAATTTCTCGAGTTCTTGCTTCCTTTGAAGATAATCATAGGAAAGCTTTTCATGACTTGTTGAGAGCGTTTCATGACGACTTTCAAGTTCCTCATACTTAACATGAAGATTTTTATGTCTTCAATTAAGGACTGAGATCGAGTCATTTCAGCATCCAACAGGTCATCGCTTTTGTCTAACAGTTTTTGAATATGTTCCATAGCTTTCTGTTGTTTAGTGGCAAGGGAAGCAAGTTTTGCATAGCTGGGTCCAAATTCATCACCAGATTCATCATCACTGGATTCAGATAGATAGCATTCAGTTACCTTAGCATCTTTTGCCATAAGGCATGATGCAGAAGATGATGATTCTGGTTCGAATGTCATCGCTTTGAGAGATTCCTTAAAGTCCTCAAACCAAGGATCATGACGAGTTCGATGACCTTCATAGACCTCAGAGAGACGGTCCCAGATAAGCTTCGCATGATCGAGATGCATGATATTCCTGAATTGATTTTGAGACAGACAGGAGCAGATGACGTCCTTCGCCGTGAGGTTGAGAAGAGTGTACTTGCGAATGTCATCGGCTTTTGCCATCTTGCATAGATCGGTCAGACCAATCTCAATGACGGTCCACAGATCGTTGTTCATCGCCATGAGGCGCTTCTTCATCATGGCCTTCCACTTGGGATACTCGTGACCGTCAAAGATGGGGCATGACACAATCTTCATTCCTGTGGTCGACATAACTAAAACTCCAGGCGGTTAAACCAAAATCACACAGAACAAGGGAGTACCTTGCTCTGATACCAATTGAAAGTGCGTTATATCGACTAGAGGGGGGTGAATAGGCGATTTTTAGGAAAGTCTTCAAAACATGGGAGTTTTGAAGACAAACGGTAGAAATGAACCTATAACCATGCAGCGGAAGGTAGACTACCCTAGACAAGCCATAGTCAAGTATTCAATGAAGTGAAAGCACAAAGACTAACAATAGCTAGGCAGTACGGATCAGGATGAAAGATAATATGAAACCAATCTAAACAAACAGTCACACAGTGAAGACAAATGGACAATGCAAATAGGCAATGACTTCACAAGGACCAACTGTAAATAAAGAGATGGGAAGGATAGAACCAGTGAGCTTGGTGAAGACAAAGGTTTGGTAGACCAGTTCCAACTGCGGTGACAGTTGTATGTCTGGTTAGGGCGGCTAGGTATTTAAACCTGAGGACACACAGTCCCGGACACCCAGTCCTGAACACGCAGCTCAGGACACTCAGTCCTCACCGTATTCCTCTTGAGCTAAGGTCACACAGACCTCGCCCAATCACTCTGGTAAGTCTTCAAGGTAGACTTCCAAACCTTCAGAGCCTTTGTTCACCGGCGATCCACAATGACTCTTGGATGCTCAGAACGCGATGTCTAACCGGCTGGAGGATTCACAGTCCTCAAGTGTAATAAGTCTTCAGATCACACAGACAGGAAGACTTCAGTGATGCCTAACACTCTTCGGCTTTGGGTGGTTAGGGCTTTATCCTCGCAAGGAATTCTCTCTCAAAGGCTTCGAGGTGGGTTGCTCTCAAACGACAAAAGCCGTACACTAACTCTGAGCAGCCAACCATTTATGGTTGTAGGGGGTGGGCTATTTATAGCCACTAGGCAACCCTACCTGATTTGTCCGAAATGACCCTTGGTCACTAAGGAACTGACACGTGTTCCAACGGTCAGATTTCAAACACAGACGGCAACTTTACTTGAGCTACAAGCAAAGCTGACTTATCCAACTCTGGACAAGATTTGCTCTCATAGTCTTCACTCGAAGTCATAGGATTTTGGTTAAGCATCACTTCAGTCATTCTGACTGGTTCTCTTGGACCCCACTTAACAGTACGGTGGTTCCTATGACTCAACAAAGAAAAACACAAAACAACGAAACTGCTAAGTCTTCGCGCTCCATAGTCTTCACGTGATGTCTTCTCTTGTCATAGTCTTCAATGTGAATGTCTTCACATACCACCTTTGACTTCAATGTCTTCATACATTTTTAGGGGTCATCTCTGGTAGGAAAACCGAATCAATGAGGGACTTCTACCTGTATTATCCTGCAATTCTCACAAAAACATTAGTCCCTCAACCAGGTTTGTCGTAAATACTCCCAAACCAACTAGGGGTGGCACTAGATGCACTTACACCCGCCATCACCGTCTGCCCAAGACGTTCAGATCACCAGGAGTCGTTTCATTGAGCCTGGGAATCCAACCGTGCTGGCTCGGTGTACCGTGAAACAAGAGGCATTGGAGAGGCAGAAAGTGCGCTTTGACGTTCCCAATTATGACCATCTAAATGCCAATGATAGTTTATCCGGCTATCTCAGCCATGTGCACTCCAGTCGCGACTCTGAGATCGAAATGGTCAAACAGTTGCAGCTGAAATACGAGGTACGTTCTTACGGCTTATCTATATTCTTCCAGCCCCCAAGTCTTCAGATTATGAGACAACCGGAATGATCTGTGGACTTTAGAATATAGGCCAAGACCTTAACCTTTGAAACTTTTCTTGAATTCAATAAAATAGAACAACACTTCACCTGTAGTCCCCAAGGGCTGGTTCCTTTTGATCATAAATGAGCCGGTACTTTAAATTGTTTTGTACCATATTCAAGGAACTTAATACTCCGGCTTAACCTTGAGAAATTTGCTGAATTGGATACATTAGCCCCCAAGTGCCAAGTGCTGTTACTTTGTAAAGTTCTTGGGACTTAAAGTATGTCCTTAGAGTCATAAAAATTTGTTTTGGCATACATTAGCCCCCAAGTGTCAAGTGGTTTTTTGTAAAGTACTTGAGACTTGAATTTTGATGTTTGAACCTTTGGGCAAAATCTTGACTCATCTGAGTATGTTTTCTTGCAGAATGCCTTATCTGAACTGAACTCACAGTTGATTGATGCGAAGACCCGGCTAGCAGGTCAGGAAGCAGAAATCAAGTCTGCTAACTCCAAATTGCAAATAAGTCTCTCTGAGACGGAAAATTTAAAAACCAACTTCGCTGCCAAGAAGAAAACCTGGGAAGAGGAAAAAACGCTTCTCACACAACGTGCGAGAAGGCCGAAGCATCCCTTGAAGAGGTTTCAATAGAACAGAATGGTTTAAAGGGCCAGGTGTCTCAAATGGTGGCCGCCATCTTTGGTAAGCCATCTTTCTTTAATCTTGTGTACATTTTACTGATCCAGAATATAAGCCGCCAACTGACTTTGTGTATAAAATGTGTGCAGGCCCACGAAGCAAGAACCTGAGCCAAGATCCTTTGATTAAAATGAAGGCAGTGCATACTTTAGTAGAACAACTGTATATTGGCGCACAACGGGCACTTGCTGCCATCTCTCCTGCCAATCAAGGACCCAACCGGCTTAGCGACGTCTTGAAGAAACTGTCAATCCTGCCCGCCAGATTTCAAGAAGTGAAACGCTCCTGTGCGCGAGCCGGAGCTTTGGCTGCCCTGAGCCGCTCCAAGGCTTGGGTGCCAGACCTAGACCCGACGGACGTGGCCAGAGGCTATCCCGCCGCGAAGGAAGACGGATCTCCCTTTGAGCAGGATGACTTCATGGCTTGTGTGCGCAGAGTCCGACCTCAGGCAACTACGCTTGGAGATGACACCAACGTTGACAAATACCAGCCTGGTTTTGATGCTGAGAAGAAGAAGATGGCGACTCCCTTGTGCAAGGAGACAGATTTGATCCCGCCTATAAGAGAAAATATATTTGCCCCGGAAGTTGACCCGGCCGGCCTAATCGACGAAGAAGCCAAATTTGTCGCCGTGAATGGTTTTGACTGGTCAAAACCCAGCTTCCAGCCAACAGAGGGAGGTGAACCGATGAGGGAGGAGCAATAATCATCTTCATGGGTTTATAAAAACCTTGTAATATTTTAGCTGTGAAAACACTGTGCTATGCTTATGCCCTCATGCATAAAACTTTTATATGTGATTCTGTGTTTCCTGATGTTAATATGTGCATCATACTTATGGTTGTCCTTGTAATATTTCAGCTCTGTTCCTGTAGATACAAGGTAAAAGACTGGCTTGGCGGCTTAGTACCGAACGGGTTTTAGAACACCCGGCTTATAGGCAATATGTTTACCATAATAAAAAATAGAAACAGAAAAAAGAGAACAAGGCTGATACTAACCCGTTGGTTAATGTAGCAGGCAACTGTGTATAAACAATAACCATGTGTGTACCTTTAATCCTTAGACCACCGGTTTAAATGACCCGGGTAATGAAATTGAGAACTCAAATCTTTTTGAGAAGTCAATGCTTCTGAATACTCAATGATCATCATACCTTGGTGGCCTTGTTGTCAAATAGTCCAGCCGGCGAAGAAGATCAGGCTAATTATTTGTAGTATTGAGACAACAAAGAATTAAAAGGCAAACAACAGATAATAAGTATAATTTAACCTTGTATTGAAAAGGCTGGGGGCTTCTGATTCAAATACGATCAGTAAACCGGACCAAAGGGGTTAAGCTAAGGTTCGAATACGACCATATAGCCCCCAGTGGCTTTGGCGTTGCACCGATCAAGAGGGTACCAACAGCTATGTTCTCTTTGGTTCGAATACGACCTATGTTTAAACAGGAAGCCCCCAAATGACCTTGAGAGGTTTTTAACGAACCTGATTCGAATACGATCCAAGTCGGACCCAAAAGGGGTTAAGCTATGATTCGGATACGATCAAGAAGCCCCCAAGTGAGTTTGGCCTTGAGCCGATCAAGAGGGTTACGACAGCTATGTTCTCTTTGGTTCGAATACGACCTATGTTTGAACAGGAAGCCCCCAAGTGACCATCATAATTGTAGCTAGATTCGAATACGATCATAAGCCAGACCAAAAAAGGTTAGACTTGATTCAAATCTGATCAGCTCCTTAATAGTCATTTGAAAATAAGAAATAACAAAGATGCATAATCTTTGAAAAGAAAAGAGACCGATGGTCTTAGTTTATTGCTTATCATGGTATATACAATGTTAAAGTATGTACATGATGAGAGCCGGTGGCTCAGGTGTAGTATGGCCGAAGTTGAGCAATGTTCCATGGCCGACGGGTCTCCTCCTCCGACTTACGTGAGTCTTTGTGCTCTCGAACGTCAATGAGGTAATATGACCCATTGTTTAAGTTCTTGCTGACCACAAAGGGTCCTTCCCAAGGTGGGGATAACTTGTGTGCATCTAACATATCCTGGATGAGCCGGAGCACCAGGCCGCCTTCCTGAAAAGTCCTGGACTTAACCCGGCGGCTGTGATAACGGCGCAGGTTCTGTTGATAAATTGATGATCGAGCCGCTGCTAAGTCTCTTTCTTCATCTAACAAGTCGAGTGCATCCTGTCTGGCTTGTTCGTTATTAGCTTCAACATAAGCCGCCACACGGGGCGAGTCATGAGGATGTCACTAGGCAACACTGCTTCTTCTCCATACACCATGAAGAAAGGTGTGTAACCTGTAGACCTGTTAGGTGTGGTGTTGATACTCCACAGCACAGAGGGTAATTCCTCTACCCAACAAACCGGCGTTCGCTGCGAAGGAACCATAAGACGGGGTTTGAGACCTTTTAGAATTTCCTGATTTGCTATCTCAGCTTAACCATTGGATTGAGGATGAGCTACAGAAGAAACATCAAGCCAAATATGCTCTCCTTGACAAAACTCCTCCATAGCCCCTTGGGATAGATTAGTACCATTGTCATTGATGATGCTGTGTGGAAAACCAAAACGGAAGATCACCTTTTTCATGAATTGAACCACCGTGGCCGCGTCACACTTACTTACTGGCTCAGCCTCAACCCACTTAGTGAATTTATCAACTGCCACCAAGAGATGTTTCTTTTTATCCTTAGACCGTTTGAAAGGTCCCACCATGTCTAAGCCCCCTGACCGCAAACACCCAAGTGATTGGAATCATCTGGAGCTCTTGAGCCGGCACATGTGCTCATTGTGCGAACTTTTGACATCCATCACATCTGCTGACCAAATCCTCTGCATCAGCGTGAACCGTCAACCAGTAAAAACCGTGACGAAAAGCTTTGGCCACCAGAGATTTTGACCCGGCGTGATGAGCACAATCTCCTTCATGGATCTCACAAAGTATTCCTTGGCCTTCTTCAGGGTAAACACACCATTGAAACGCTCCAGAGACACTGCGATGGTATAGTTCTCTGTCAGAAATCGTCATTGACTTAGACCGCCGGGTTATCTGTCGAGCCAGGGTCTCAGCCGCTGGCAACTCTCCCCGGGTCATGTAAGCCAAGAATGGCACTGTCCAATCTGGGATGACATGAAGAGCCACCACCAACTGCGCCTCCGGGTCAGGAATAACTAAATCTTCTTCTATGGGCAACTTGATAGACGGGTTATGCAAAACATCCAAAAAGTTATTAGGTGGTACCGGCTTACGCTGAGACCCCAAACGGCTTAAAGCATCAGCCTCTTCGTTCTTCCTACGGTCAATGTGCTCCACCTGATAACCTTTAAAATGCCCCGCAACAGCATCAACCTCCTGGCGATAAGCCGCCATGAGAGGATCCTTGGAATCCCACTTGCCTGATACATGTTGAGCCACTAAATCTGAGTCGCCAAGACATCTGACCCGGCTCAAACTCATCTCTTTTGCCACTCGAAGACCATGGAGCAAGGCTTCATACTCTGCTGCATTGTTAGTGCAAGGAAACATCAACCATAACACATAACAAAATTTGTCACCTTGAGGAGAGGTTAAAACAACTCCATCCCCCGAGCCTTCCAACTGTCTGGATCCATCAAAATGAATAGTCCAATATGTGTTGTCTGGTTTCTCTTTCGGCATCTGCATCTCTGTCCAGTCATTAATGAAGTCAACCAGTGCTTGAGATTTAATTTCAGTACGTGGTACATACTTCAACCCATGAGACCCAAGCTCAATGGCCCACTTGGCGACTCGTCCAGTGGCTTCTCTGTTTTGAATGATGTCTCCCAAAGTAGTAGAGCTAACCACAGTGATTGGATGACCCTGAAAATAATGCTTAAGCTTCCGGCTTGCCATGAACACCCCATACACGAGCTTCTGCCAATGTGGATATCGTTGCTTGGATTCAATTAACACCTCACCGATGTAGTAAACCGGCCGTTGAACCGGATGTTCCTTGCCAGCCTCCTTGCGTTCCACCACAATAGCCACACTAACAGCGCGTGAGTTGGCGGCCACGTATAACAACAACGGCTCTTTCTCAACTGGAGCAGCCAGGACCGGCGGCTCAGCAAGCTGTGTCTTCAGATATTCAAAAGCAGAGTTTGCACCATCGCTCCAGACAAAATTATCTGTTTTCTTCATCATCTGATATATAAAGGCATTGCCTTCTCCCCTAACCGGCTTATGAACCGGCTCAAAGCAGCAACACAACCCGCCAGTCGTTGAACATCGTTGATGCATGTTGGTTATGCCAGGGATGTAATTGCCTTGATTTTCTCCGGGTTAGCTTCAACACCTCGGTTGGAAACCAAAAAACCCAAGAGCTTGTCGGCTGGGACTCCAAAAACACACTTGGCCGGGTTAAGCATCATTTTGTAGACCCAGAGATTATCGAAGGTCTCTTTCAGGTCTGCGACCAATGTTTCCTCTTTTCTAGATTTTACCACTATATCATCTACATAAGCATGAACATTACGCCCAATCTGATCATGAAGACAGTTCTGTACACACCGTTGGTAAGTCGCCTGGGCACTCTTAAGCCCAAAAGGCATAGACACATAGGTAGAAAGCTCCAGAAGGAGTGATAAAAGCCGTCTTCTCCTGATCTTTGACCGCTATCTTAATCTGATGATAACCTGAGTAAGCATCCAAGAAACTCAAACGTGCACAACCCGCCGTAGCATCGATGATCTGATCAATACGGGGGAGGGCAACAGGATCAGCCGGACAAGCCTTGTTCACATCGATGTAATCCACACACATACGCCAGGTGCCATTCTTTTTTAGTACAAGCACCGGGTTGGCTAACCACTCTGGGTGAAAAGACTTCTACGATGAACCCGGACGCCAAGAGCCGGGCCACCTCTTCTCCAATGGCCTTGCGCCGTTCTTCATTGAACCGTCGGAGAAACTGTTTGACAGGTTTGAACTTTGGATCTATATTGAGAGTGTTCTCAGCGAGTTCCCTCGGGACACCCGGCATGTCTGAAGTTTTCCATGCAAAGATGTCCCGGTTCTCATGGATGAACCCGATGAGCGCGCTTTCCTATTTTGGATCCAAGTTTGCACTGATGATGAACTGCTTGGATGAGTCGCCAGGCACAAAGTCAACCATCTTGGTGGCATCAGCTGATTTGAACTTCAACACCGGCTCATGCTCTGTTGTTGGTTTCTTTAATGATGTCATGTCTGCCGGGTCAACATGATCTTTGTAAAACTTTAACTCCTCTATTGCACAAACAAATTCAGCATAGGCAGCATCACCTTCTTCACATTCCAAAGCTATTTTCTGGCTCCCATGTACTGTAACGGTTCCCTTATAACCCGACATCTTGAGCTGCAAATACACATAACACGGCCGAGCCATGAACTTGGCATAAGCCGACCGTCCAAATAGAGCATGATATGGGCTTTTGATCTTAACCACCTCAAAGGTTAAATTTTCTACTCTGGAGTCATACTCATCCCCAAAAGCTACTTCTAGTTCAATCTTACCCACTGGGTATGCCGACTTGCCAGGAACCACACCGAAAAACAGTTTTGGATTGTTTAAGACTCTTATTAGTCAACTCCATCCGGCGGAACGTCTCATAGTAGAGGATGTTGATGTTGCTACCTCCATCCATGACTACCTTAGTGAATTTGTATCCACCAACCTGCAGCGCTACTACCAAAGCCAAGTGACCCGGATTATCGACCCGAGGTGGGTGATCCTCTCTGCCCCACACAATAGGCTTCTCTGACCAACGTAAGTAACGTGGAATCACCGGCTCAACGACATTGACGGCCCTCTTGTGAAGCTTCTGGTCCCTCTTACATAAACTAGTGGTGAATACATGGTATTTCCCACTATTTAGTTGTTTTGGGTTGCTCTAATATCTGGACTGTTGCTGCTGATGACCTTGGCCGGGTTGTGCATTATATCCCCCTTGGTTACCAGGATGGCCCTGACCATGAAATCCTCCTCCACCTGAGCCGGCGCCCGGGCCTTGGAAACTGCCACCAACTGAACCGCCACCTGGGCCATGACCTCCATCAAATGCGTTGGAATTTTTAAATGCTTTCATGATCGTAAAATCTTTCCACAGGTGGGTGGCTGGCTTCTCCCGGGTGTCGTGCCTTGGACAAGGTTCGTTCAATAGTTGCTCAAGGGTGGGACCTGACCCGCCCGACCGAGGGGGTTGTCTGCCCTTGTGCCATTGATTTCCGCCCTGTGCATTGGTCTTAGCAACAAACTCATCAGCCTTGCGTTTATTATCTCCTTGATTTGCCGGGTTATGCTGGTGACCCTTGCCGTTGCCGTTCTTCTTTCCTTTCGCTATCTTTTCTTCGTCAGACACCGGGTCTTTGGTACTATCAGAATCAGCATACTTGACAAGAGCCGCCATCAACTAGCCCATGTCATTACAGTCACGCTTAAGCCGCCCCAACTTCTGCTTCAGAGGTTCAAAATGCCAATTTTTCTCCAACATCAAAACTGCTGAGCCGGCATCCATCTTATCAGACAAATGTATTATCTCCTTGACCCGACGCACCCAATGGGTTGTAGACTCACCGTCCTCTTGCTTACAATTAGTTAGGTCCACAATCGACATAGACTGATTACACGTGTCATTGAAGTTCTGGATGAACCGGGCCTTTAACTCCGCCCATGAGCCTATAGAATTAGGCGGCAACCCTTTCAACCAAGTACGAGCTGTTCCATCCAACATCATAGTGAAATACTTGGCCATTGCTACATCGCTGAACTCCAACAACTCCATAGCCATCTCATAACTCTCAATCCAAGCCCCGGGCTGTAAGTCAGCCGTGTAATTAGGCACCTTACGAGGCCCCTTAAAGTCCTTCGGCAGACGCTCATTACATATGGCCGGCACCAAGCAAGGGACGCCTCCAGTTCTTGAGGCCACTCCTGCCTCGATCAAGGTTGCTGGATAAGCCGGAAAATTTTGATGAGCCGCCTGATCTGCTGCCATTTGAACTACTCATTCCGCCTCTTGTCGAATCCTCTCCTGATCCGCCAAGTTAAGGGCTCCAGCCCATACCGGCTCATGCCTGTGTGGCCGGTTGTGGCGTTGAGCATTGCTTGACATTGCCTACTGTAGCTCAGGCTCCGGCTTGGGCGAGGAGTTGAATGGATCCTATCTCGACTGTAGGAGTACGCATCCTGCTGTGCCAGAGCCATTTGAAGAAGTTCTCTTACCCTCCGCGTTTCAACCGCCGCCGGTGAGTCTCCTTCCATCGGGAGAGCCGCTAAACGAGCCGACGCTGCGATGAGGTTTTCCAAGGGGTTGGAGAAGTGACCCGGCCGTGTTGGTACGTAATGAGGTGGAGCAGTAACTACGCGAGGTGGTTCCATGGCACGCGGCTGAACCGGTGCACCGGGTGTCGTGATCCGGTTTGCCTCCGGTAGGTTGCTTCCCCCAGCTCCGGGTGTATGGAATAGGTTCCTAGGATCAAGCGTCAGAGGTAGACGTGACTGAGTTTTCTGATGCCTCCTCCTCATGACCTCGTTTGACGCATTAAGATCCACCGAGAGCCGGAAGGTCTCCGCTTGAAGCTCTTGAGCATGAACGTCCAAAGCCGCCCGTTCCGCTGCCATCCTGACTTCCTCTGCGACCAGATTTTCCTTGGCTTGCACCATCTCTTCACGTACGCGTGCCACCTCTGCGTCATGCTAGGCTTTATCCGCCGGCTCTACCGCATCAGTCAACAGAGTCGTTAGTTTATCCGTGAGGTCCATTAGAATCTGAGCTGGGGGGCGCGCGGGGTCTCCTGACCCGGCTGCAGCCGACCCAGTAGCTGTTGTCGCCGCTGTTGTAGAGTTCTTCCCGGGCTGTGTCCCTACCATGAAGACTCTGGCTCAATTCAGTGGCTCAAGAGGGTCCGGAATACTGCTGCCATCGGAACAGCCCCCGAGCATGCCGTCCTGCAGCTGGTACAAAGAGTCCGTTTCGCCCGTTGATGATGCAGTGTCAGAACAGACGGCCGTCTCACTGCCCTCCACCGATCCTTCAGAGTATACACCGCCGTGCACGCAGCCTACGAAGGCATGCTTCATGACAGATTGAACACGGGTGGTCTTTGCACGCTGAGCCGTTTCGATGAGGTTGGTGTGGACGTCCGGCTCAGGGCCTGACTCGCCGATCCGGCCGATGAGGACGTGAATTCCGTCGAAGGGGACCCGGTCCCCGTACTCAATTGAGCTGGCCTCGGGGGCCTAGCCTTCGTCGTCGATGTAGAGCTTGACGCGACGACTCTTGGTCATCCGGCCCACAGCGTATCCCTTGAGCCCTTTGAAGTTGCCCTTCAAGAACTCAAATCCACCGTGAGCTGGCCCCATGGTGGGCCCCAACTGTCGTGGAATTGTCATGGCAGATGTCCTAGTGGAAGGACTTAGTCATAGGGCCATCGCAACTAGGAAGCTTAAAGGGGTTAATAGGGACCAAGGACACGAGAGGTTTTATACTAATTCATCCCCTTACGATGAAGGCAAGATCCTCACGATGAAGCTTAAAGGGGTTAATCAGGACAAAGGACACGAGAGGTTTTATATCTTTGTTGCTAAGAGTGGATCCTTTCTAGAGAAGGAGTTTCGCTCAAAATAAGTGAGTGGTAGGAAACTAGAACTTGATGAGGTAATTGTATCTTCTCCCGAATTGGGAAGTAGTTCATCACAAAAATCAGTTCCAGTGATGCCTACACCAATTAGTGAGGAAGTTAATGATGATGATCATGAAACTTCTGATCAAGTTACTACCGAACCTCGTAGGTCAACCAGAGTACGTTCCGCACCAGAGTGGTATGGTAATCATGTTCTGGAAGTCATGTTACTAGACCATGACGGACCTACGAACTATGAGGAAGCAATGATGAGCCCAGATTCCGCGAGATGGCTTAAGGCCATGAAATCTGAGATGGGATCCATGTACAAGAACAAAGTATGGACTTTGATTGACTTGCCCGATGATCGGTGAGCCATTCAGAATAAATGGATCTTCAAGAGGAAGACGAACGCTGATAGTGGTGTTACTATCTACAAAGCTCGAATTGTCGCAAAAAGGTTTTCGACAAGTTCAAGGTGTTGACTACGATGAGATTTTCTCTCTCTTATCGATGCTTAAAAGTCTGTTTGAATCATGTTAGCAGTTGCCGTATTTTATGAAATCTGGCAAATGGATATCAAAACTACATTCCTTAATGGATTTATTAAAGAAGAGTTGTATATGATACAATCAGAAGGTTTTTTCAATCCTAAAGGTAATAACTGCTACCTCTTGAGCACTTGCGTTGGTTTTCACTTGAAGAGGAAAGGGTGGTGCAGAAAAGTAGCGTAAGTATTTCCCTCAGTTTTTGAGAACCAAGGTATCAAGCCAATAGGAGGCTATGAGCGAGTCCCTCGCACCTACACAAAACAAATAAATCCTCGCAACCAACGCGATAAGGGGTGGTCAATCCCTACACGGTCAATTACGAGAGTGAGATCTGATAGATATGATAAGATAATATTTTTGGTATTTTTATGATAAAGATGCAAAGTAAAATAAAAACAATGAAAATAACTAAGTATTGGAAGATTAATATGATGGAAGATAGAACGGGGGGCCATAGGTTTCACTAGTGGCTTCTCTCAAGAGCATAATTATTTTATGGTGGGTGAACGAATTACTGTTGAGCAATTGACATAATTGAGCATAGTTATGAGAATATCTAGGTATGATCATGTATATAGGCATCACATCCGAGACAAGTAGACCGACTCCTGCATGCATCTACTACTATTACTCCACACATCGACCGCTATCCAGCATGCATCTAGAGTATTAAGTTCAAGAGAACAGAGTAACGCCTTAAGCAAGATGACCTGATGTAGAGGGATAAATTCATGCAATACGATAGAAACCCCATCTTGTTATCCTCGATGGCAACAATACAATACGTGCCTTGCTGCCCCTACTGTCACTAGGAAAGGACACCGCAAGATTGAACCCAAAGCTAAGCACTTCTCCCATTGCAAGAAAGATCAATCTAGTAGGCCAAACCAAACTGATAATTCAAAGAGACTTGCAAAGATAACCAATCATACTTAAAAGAATTCAGAGAAGATTCAAATATTGTTCATAGATAAACTTGATCATAAACCCACAATTCATCGGTCTCAACAAACACACCTTGAAAGAAGATTACATCGAATAGATCTCCACAAGAGAGGGGGAGAACTTTGTATTGAGATCCAAAAAGAGAGAAGAAGCCATCTAGCTAATAACTATGGACCCGTAGGTCTGAGTTAAAATACTCACACTTCATCAGAGAGGCTATGGTATTGATGTCTGATCGTTTGGGGGTACGTAGGTATATATAGGAGGAAGAAGTACGTCGGTGGAGCAACAGGGGGGCCACGAGGGTGGAGGGTGCGCCTGGGGGGGTAGGCGTGCCCCCTACCTCATGACCTCCCTGTTGGTTGCTTGACGTAGGGTCCAAGTCTCCTGGATCATGTTCGGTGAGAAAATCACGTTCCCAAAGGTTTCATTCCATTTGGACTCCGTTTGATATTCCTTTTCTTCGAAACCCTAAAATAGGAAAAAAAAACAACAATTCTGGGTTGGGCCTCTGGTTAATAGGTTAGTCCCAAAAATAATATAAAAGTGGATAATAAAGCCCAATAATGTCCAAAACAGTAGATAATATAGCAGGGAGCAATCAAAAATTATAGATATGTTGGAGACGTATCACTAACAAAGTGTGCAAGCTCCAGCGATCCATCTATGGACTAGTACAAGCATCTCGGAGGTGGAATATACACTTTGATGAGTTGATGAAAGCATATAGTTTTATACAGGCTTTTGGAGAAGCCTGTATTTACAAGAAAGTGAGTGGGAGCTCTGTAGCATTTCTGATATTATATGTGGATGACATATTGTTGATCAGAAATGATACTAAATTTCAGGATAGCATAAAAGGATACTTGAATAAGAATTTTTCAATGAAAGACCTCGGAGAAGCTGCTTACATATTGGGCATCAAAATCTATAGAGATAGATCATGATGCTTGATAATTTTTTCAATATGTACATACCTTGACAAGTTTTTGAAGTAGTTCAAAATAGATCAGTCAAAGAAGGAGTTCTTGCATGTGTTGCAAGGTGTGAAGTTCAGTAAAGACTCAAAACCCGACCACAACAGAAAATAGAAAGAGAATGAAAAGTCATTCCCTATGCCACAGTCATAGGTTCTATAAAGTACGCTATGCTGTGTACCAAACCTATTGTATACCTTAAGCATGATTTTGGCAAGGGAGTACAATAGTGATCTAGGAGTAGATCACTGGGCAGCGGTCAAAATTATCCTTAGAGGACTAAGGAAATATTTCTCGGTTATGGAGGTGATAAAAGAGTTCGTCGTAAAGAGTTACGTCGATGCAAGCTTATGACACCGATCTAGATGACTCTAAGTCTCCATCTAGATACATATTGAAAGTGGGTGCAATTAGCTAGAGTAGCTTCGTGCAGAGTATTGTAGACATAGAAATTTCCAAAATACATACGGATCTGAATGTTACAGACCCGTAGACTAAACTTCTCTCACAAGCAAAACATGATCACTCTTTGGGTGTTAATCACATAGCGATGTGAACTAGATTATTGACTCTAGTAAACCCTATGGGTATTAGTCACATGAAGATGTTAACTAATCACATAAAGATGTGAACTATTGGTGTGAAATCACATGATGATGTGAACTAGATAATTGACTCTAGTGCAAGTGGGAGACTGAAGGAAATATGCCCTAGAGGCAATAATAAAGTTGTTATTTATATTTCCTTATATCATGATAAATATTTATTATTCAAGCTAGAATTGTATTAACCGGAAACTTAGTACATGTGTGAATACATAGACAAACAAAGTGTCCCTAGTATGCCTCTACTTGACTAGCTCGTTAATCAAAGATGGTTAAGTTTCCGAGCCATAGACATGTGTTGTCATTTGATGAACGGGATCACATCATTAGAGAATGATGTGATGGACAAGACCCATCCATTAGCTTATGTGATGCCCCGAGACCGATGTGCCAGGTATCTTCCAGTTATTTGTTGTTGTTGCCTTGTCATTGCTTGCGTGTCATGCATCTCATATTATGTCATCATGTGCATTTCATTTGCATACTTGTTCGTCTCATGTATCCGAGCATTTTCCCCGTTGTCCGTTTTGCAATCCGGCGCTCTGATGTCCTCCGGTGTCCCTTTCTACCTCTTTTCGTGTGCGGGTGTTAAACATTCTCGGATTGGACCGAGACTTGTCATGCGGCCTTGGTTTACTACCGGTAGACCGCCTGTCAAGTTTCGTGCCATTTGGACTTTGTTTGATACTCCAACAGTTAACCGAGGGACCGAAAAGGCCTCGTGTGTGTTGCAACCCAACACCCCTCCAAAGTGGCCCAAAAACCACCTAAACCTCTTCCATCATCTAGGCCGTTCGATCACGATCGTGTGGCCGCAATCCGCACCTCATTTGGACTCTCCTAGCTCCCTCTACCTATATATATATATATATATATATATATATATATATATATATATATATATATATATATATATATATGATCCCCTCCAAACTTCACGCAGATGAAACCCTAACCTTCTCCTCCGCGCGCCACCGGACGCGTCCTCACCGGCCGGACATGTCCACCGCGCCTTCCACCTCACTCCGGCGAATCATGTCGCGCCACATCAGCTCCTCCGCCGCCGCCAACCTATCCCGCGCCGCCACATCACCCCACGCCTGCCCCTCTCTCTCCTCCCTGCACCGCGGCCCGCGGAGCCCATCCGGGGCCCGCGCGAGCCCAACCGGCTTCGCCGCCGCGCGCTAGGATCCCGAGCGCTCCACCGCCGCTGCTCAAGCTCCTGCCGACCACCCGGACTTTGCCGAAGGCCGCGCCCCGCCGCCTCGTCACCGGACTGCGCCGCCACCACGCCGACCTCCGCACTCCGCCACCATCTCCGGCAAGCGCCGCACCGAGAACGCCGCCCTCCGCTGCGGCCACCTCGCCGCACTTCGGCTCCGGCGAGCCCCCCCACTGCGGCGCCAAGTCCACCTTCGGCCACCATGACACCATTTCTGGTGAGCTCAAGGTCATCCTCGGGATGCGTGCGATCTGGATCTCAGATCTGAAAATATCTCGGTTGACTTTTTCTTCCTGAAACCCTAATTATTTTGCATACTTTGACGCATCATAACTTCATCACTGTTGCTCTGATTCGTTCATGTAGCATATCGAAATGTTCGCCTCGACGAGTACTTCATTTCATCTTATTGCATCATTTTCATTTGAGCTCATCTTGATGCCCTAAATGTTGTTGGAAGAGGGCTATGTGATGATTGTTTCAGATCTCTTTCAGCAAGTGCACTTTTGTCATTTTTGCCATGATTAATGTGTGCATGCTATGATTCTGAGCTCTACATGTGTTTTGAAGCATGCCATGCCATCTTTACAGGGGTGTATGCCATGTATTTTTGTGATCTTTGTGGTGACTAGCACAAGCATGCAAAGTAGCTTACTCAATGTTGCTGATTTCAGGGACTTAGAAATATTCTAAGTCCTTGTCCTATTATTATTTTTATGCGATGTGTTCATGTTGCTACCGAGTGATCCGTGCCTCTTTTGAGCATGATCAGTAAGGATGTTTTGTAGATAATGTTGTGCTCTATCCATCCATGTCTTTGTTTGCAATTATGGAGCACCCTAGCTTGACTCAATCGAGCTCTACTTTTGCTATAAAATGTTCCTGGCAGATTGTTAACATGTTTAGCACTTTTGTCGAGCTAGTTGTAGTTGATCCGTGCATGCTATGTTGTTGTTCTTGCCATGTCTAGCTTCTATGCCATGCCTACTTGCTGGGTGTATGCTTAGATTATCATGCCTTGCCTTGTGGTGAGTGCATCGAGCTCGTAAACATGCCTACTTGATGTCCGTTTTGCCATGTTCCAGTTTTCACTAAGTCTGAATCTGTTTATGTAACTTGCTACGTTCACATTTCTGATCCCTTTTGGCTTATGGTCAGTAAGGGACTTTTGTTGTATGCTTTGAGTACCTTCATGCCATCCTTTGTCTTGCCATGATATGTTCCTGTAGCATGTAGTTATCGTGCTCTAAACATTGCTTCTTGATGTTAATTCCGACATGTTTATTTCACCAAGTGTGTAACCTGTTATCATTTGCACTTTTGACATGCTTGTTTGAACCTGCTATTTTGTGAATTAGCCGTAGCTTAGTGTTCATCTTTTGTCAAGCATCTTGAGTGGATCCCTGCCAAGCCTTTTGTTGCTATGTTTGAGTGCAGTAGCTTATTTATCTTGATGCATTTAGATGGCCACGTGCTGTTAATCGCAGACCGTTGCCATATTCGTTTTGATTGTCATTTCCAAACCGTGAATCCGATTCCGGTGATCTTTATATCGATTTCGACCGAAATCAACTCACCTTTCTAGTGGCCCTCTTGGATTTCCAAGTTGAGGCCAGGTTCAATCTTTCCTTTCCGAATCGTGCATATGCATCGCATATCGCATCCCACATATCATGACATGTTTTGCATCATTTTGCTTGTGCATTACACATGGTTGATTGTGTCTCCCTTTGCTTGTTGTTCTTGCTTGGGTAGAGCCAGGAGACGAGTTCATGTTCAAAGAGCCCGTTGAGTACGCTTACGAGGATCAAGTCAACTCAGAGAATTTTGCAGGCAAGATGACCATACCCTCGAAATCACTTCTATCTTTCCTTGCTAGTTGCTCGCTCTTTTGCTATGCCTATGCTGTGATACCTACCACTTGCTTATCATGCCTCCCATATTGTTAAGCCAAGCCTCTAACCCACCTTGTCCTAGCAAACCTTTGTTTGGCTATGTTACCGCTTTGCTCAGCCCCTCTTATAGCGTTGCTAGTTGCAGGTGAAGATTGGAGTTTGTTCCTTGTTCGAACATGATTATTGTTGGGATATCACAATATATCTTATTTACTTTAATGCACCTATATACTTGGTAAAGGGTGGAAGGCTCGGCCTTATGCCTGGTGTTTTGTTCCACTATTGCCGCCCTAGTTTCCGTCATATCGGTGTTATGTTCCTGGATTTTGCATTCCTTACACGGCTGGGTTATAATGGGAACCCCTTGACAGTTCATTTTGAATAAAACTCCTCCAGCAAGGCCCAACCTTGGTTTTACCATTCGCCACCTAGCCTTTTTCCCTTGGGAGTCGCGCATCCCGAGGGTCATCTTTATTTTAACCCCTCTGGCCAATGCTTGTCTAAGTGTTGGTCCAAACTAGAGTCCTTTGCAGCTCCACCTCGGCGAAACTTGAGGGCTGGTTTTAGTTGTACGGAGCGCTCATCTGGTGTTGCCCTGAGAACGAGATATGTGCAGCTCCTATCAGGATGTCGGCGCATCGGGCGGTCTTGCTGGTCTTGTTTTACCATTGTCGAAATGTCTTGTAACCGGGATTCCGAGTCTGATCAGATTGTCTTGGGAGAAGGAATATCCTTCGTTGACCGTGAGAGCTTGTGATGGGCTAAATTGGGACACCCCTGCAGGGATTTGAACTTTTGAAAGTCGTGCCCGCAGTTATGGGCAGATGGGAATTTGTTAATGTCCGGTTGTAGAAAACCTGAAACCTTAACTTAATTAAAATGCATCAACCGCGTGTGTAGCCATGATGGTCTCTTTCCGGCGGAGTCCGAGAAGTGAACACGCTGTTGGAGTAATGCTTGATCGTAGGTTGTCCTAGGATCACTTCTTGATCATAGTTTGTTTGACCGTGCTTTTGTCTTCTCTTCTCGCTCTCATTTGCGTATGTTAGCCACAAAATATGCTAGTCGCTTGCTGCAGCTCCACCTCATACCTTTTACCCTACCTATAAGCTTAAATAGTCTTGATCGTGAGGCTGTGAGATTGTTGAGTCCCCGTGACTCACAGATACTTCCAAAACCAGCTTGCAGGTGCCGTTGAACCGTGCAGGTGACGCAACCAAGCTCAAGGAGGAGCTCGATGAAGGTTATGTTCGCCATGTTGTTCCGTTTCCAGTTGATCAGTAGTGGAGCCCAGTTGGGAAGATGGGGGGTCTGTGTAGCATTTGGGGTAGTCTTCTTTTACTTTGGTTCCGTAGTCGGACCTTGAGTGTATCTAGATGAATGTAATGTGTTATTCATGTATTGTGTGAAGTGGCGATTGTAAGCCAACTATGTATCTCTTTCCCTTATGTATTACATGGGTTGTGTGAAGATTACCTCACTTGCGACATTTCTTTCAATGCGGTTATGCCTCTAAGTCGTGCTTCGACACATGGGAGATATAGCCGCATCGAGGGCGTTACAAGTTGGTATCAGAGCCTTCCCTGACTTTAGGAGCCCCCTTCCTTGATCGAATCGCTAGCGTCGTTGAGTCTAGAAGAATGTTTTGAGTCATTTAGGATTATATATATCGGAGAGTAGGATTCTTTTTACTCCTTAGTCCCTTCGTCGCTCTGGTGAGGCATCCTGACATAGAGTTTTGACTCTTCTCTTCTCAAATTTCACTAAAAAAATTAGGATCACGCGGGTATCTTGGAATTGTTCCGATGGTTTTGTGACGAGAACATTGTTCTTGGTGCCTCCTGACATTTAGGGGTTGTGGCAGTGTCCCGGGGAGTTGAGCTCCGAGGTGTTGTCGTCATAATTTTATCGTTGCAATTCTGAAATACCTGAGTTTCGCCGACATCGAAAATCTCTTTTATGCAGTTGTTGGTGAGATAACCTCGACGCCACCCAGTACTGGGGCGGGAGTTCGGGAGTATTGCCATACCTCGTATAACGAATGCTTTTCGAAGGTTGAGGTAAACGATTTCCGAAGGTTTATTGGTTATGTGTTGAAGGATGGATACAACTGGATGTAGGATTTGTTAGTTTGAGTAAGATATTATGCTTCCCCTGTATCCCCAACACCTGATTGCATAACCGGAAAATTTCGGGAGTTGATATGTGGGAATTCAAGTAGCTCTTAAGATATCTTTTCGATAGATGTATGATATGAAATTGGGGTTCGACATCTAGTGGTCCGCCTATCCACGGTTGGTTTTACAGTGGTCTCGTTGTGTCCTAAAGAGTCCTTGGCTATGCTGACTCGGGGACACTTCGTATGTCATGTGCACTACCATGATGGTGTTGTACGATTGAGCCCGTGTAGGCCCCACCAGAAAACTTCGGACGAAATCTCTATCATATGTTTATTCTGGCTTATTCTGCAAGCCAATCCTTTGTTTTGTTTTGAGTTGTGGTATTCGAGTTGCTTCGAAGTCAAATGTTGATTCCATCCCTTGTCTATGCGGTATTCTCATGTTCCTATTTGAATACAAATCCTTCATGATAATCAAGATTGCCACGTCAATCCTTTTTCAACCGGGGTGTCTCTCTTCAAGTGGATCCGATCATTTCAACATTCGCAAGATCCAATCTCAGTTTTTCATCAATGTTGTTCCTTTCATCCGTCTTCAAGTTGACCTTATTTTCCCTCCCTCCCACCCTTTTTTTCAAGGACTCATATATCTTAATAAAGTATCCATTTTATTCATGTGAAGACTCTTCATTCTTGTCTTTGAATGTTCTTATCCGGTGATTCTCATGAAGATTCTAACGGAGCTTCTAGTTTATCATTCTTCGTTCTCTTTTCTTCTACGGTGGATCCAATTCAATCTTGGTGGATCATATCCTTTTTCCTCGTTTCAAATACCTTCTCATGTTGGTGCATCTCTTATTCATTCACTTCTCACTATTCAATTGTTCCTGAGTGCTTAAAATATCTCGAAGATTCGTGTTTTCACTCTCCTTTCGTTCAAGCTCTTTCGAGGACGTTATCTCATTCAAGTCATTTAATTCAACCGGTGCAACCTCTCTTTTAAATCATTTCAACGGTGTTTCTTTTGAGTGGGCCCTAACCCACAGGTCTTTTCCCAGGATCCCTGAGTCTTCTTATTTTCCCGGAGCTATCCTCAAATTTCTTTTCGAAGTTTGACGTAAGAATGAATTATCATCAGTCAAATGCCTTCTCCAAGATCTTTCAAATTCTTTTCATCGTTGGCTCAATCTCTTCGCTTTTGATTCTTCCGGAGCATCTAAATAATTCATGGTGGTGTTTCTCGTCATCATTCTCAGATTGGAAGACTGAAGAAGAGTTTTCCTCCATATCTTGCTCCATTCTCTTCAAGATTCGTGGTTCTAGTTTGAGGCCATTCTCTCATAATTGTTTTCAATTGTGAGAACTCTTTTCACCAATCTGGAGTAATTCAAGATTCTTTTCAATTTGATTCTCCGAAGCCCATCATTTCAGAAGAATTATTCATTCTCAGCTTTCAGCTTTCTTTCTCTAAATCCTACCGGTGCTTCTTTCAAATATCCTCTTATTAGTTCGTGATCTCTTTGTTCTCATGTATCTGAACTCTCTAATGTATGTTCGTTCATTTGCTAATCCTTACCGGTGATTCATCCTTTTACTTCATTTGTTATTCAATTCTTACGGTGGCTCTTCCAGGATTTTCTTCTGCTGTTATCATATCAATTCATTCGTTGTTCCAATCATACCGGTGGTTCGTTGAAGACCTTCTCAAGTTTGCGCTATATCTATCTTAAATCCTTTCTACGGGAATAAGTAGTATGCCAATTCCATTGCTTGTCATCAATTTGAATTGGTGAAGGATAAGCATAATGTAATTCTTATTCTTGTTTCATCGAGTTTATTCAATTTCTTTTTCCGGAGTGGTTCATCATATCACATTCTCAGTTCGAGATGCTTTATCTTTTCTTTTCCGGAGTTCCAAGTCTCCACTTTATCTCGTCGCAAAGCTTCATCTAATCATTGCAAGGCTTCAACCTTACTCTTTTCATCTTTCTTTTCGATTGATCATTCCTTTTGTTTACTGGAGTTCTTCATGGAGGCTCAACATGGTGGTTCAGCAAGGATTTAATTCGTTCTCGAAGTATTCGCCAAGAGGAGCTCAAGGATTCTTCATCTTGCGTTCCAAAGTGCAATTCTTTCATATCTCATCTTTTGAGGTGGTGTTATGTCATTCGTGACAATTTGAATTCATGTTTCATGATTCACATGTTGTCAAGAATGAGGTATTTTAAATCCATCAACCTCTTTATTGGAATTATCTTGTGTCATTTTCACCTAAAGCCTTCCCTAAGGATTGCTGCTAATTTATGGTGCTTATAAATGACCCAAGCTCTTCATCTATCCTCCCGGTGAAATAGTTTCTTGTCTCCTTGTCATATAAATCCAATCAAATCTTTTCCGCGAGTGGCAAGTTGTCACCTCGTAATTTTGAGATGTCTTCCATAAGCCCACATCAAGCTTTTCCTTTTCGTTGTTGGTTTTCCAACAACTCCGTTCGAACCTTCTCCAAAAGATGCTTTTTCAAGGTCATTTAAGGTAGAAGATGTTGTTTTTCTTCTCCGTTCTTTTGTTCCGACAATCCAACTTCTATTCTTTCTCCCATTGGTCTAGTGATGTTGCTCTTTTCACTCCTCATCTCGGTTTGTCAAGACCATATTCTTTCCTTTGCTAATCCTTTTTCTAACCGGAGTGTCATGTTTTCATTCAAGTGCCTTCTCATCTTATCAAGTTCTTATTCAATTCCTTTTCTTTTCAATTGGGGTGCTGCCCGAAGTTGTTCTTCCTTGTTCTCTTTTCTAACAGAGTGTTTTCAACTTCGTCATCTCCGTTGTATTTTTTCTCGAAATGGCTTAACCTTTTCAAGGCTCTTTGGTTTCACTCATTGGTCAAAGAAGCAACTTAGTTTTACCTCTTCTCTTTCTCTTTCGTTTTCCCTCCGGTGCCATTCTAGATCTCGGGATGAGATCCTCTCGTAGTGGTGGAGTGTTGTGACGCCCCGAGACCGATGTGCCAGGTGTCTTCCAGTTATTCACTGTTGTTGCCTTGTCATTGCTTGCGTGTCATGCATCTCATATCATGTCACCATGTGCATTTCATTTGCATACTTGTTCGTCTCATGTATCCGAGCATTTTCCCCGTTGTCCGTTTTGCAATCCGGTGCTCCTATGTCCTCCGGTGTCCCTTTCTACCTCTTTTCGTGTGCGGGTGTTAAACGTTCTTGGATTGGACCGAGACTTGTCATGCAGCCTTGGTTTACTACCGGTAGACTGCTTGTCAAGTTTCGTGCCATTTGGACTTCGTTTGATACTCCAACGGTTAACCAAGGGATCGAAAAGGCCTCATGTGTGTTGCAGCCCAACACCCCTCCAAAGTGGCCCAAAAACCACCTAAACCTCTTCCATCATCTAGGCCGTTCGATCACGATCGCATGGCCGCAAACCGCACCTCATTTGGACTCTACTAGCTCCCTCTACCTATATATATGTGACCCCCTCCAAAATTCACGCAGATGAAACCCTAACCTTCTCCTCCGCGCGACACCAGACGCGTCCTCACCGGCCGGACATGTCCACCACGCCTTCCACCTCACTCCGGCGAATCATGTCGCACCACATCAGCTCCTCCGCCACCGCCAACCTATCCCGTGCCGCCATATCACCCCGCGCCTGCCCCTCTCTCTCCTCCCCGCACCGTGGCCCGCGGAGCCCATCCGGGGCCCGCGCAAGCCCGACCGGCTTCGCCGCCGCGCGCTGGGAGCCCGAGCGCTCCACCGCCGCCGCTCAAGCTCCC
>NC_041392.1:627348780-627358017 GCF_002162155.2 Triticum dicoccoides
GTGACACCATTTCCGGCGAGCTCAACGTCATCCTCGGGATGCGTGCGATCTGGATCTCAGATCTGAAAATATCTCGGTTGACTTTTTCTCCCCGAAACCCTAATTATTTTGCATACTTTGACGCATCATAACTTCATCACCGTTGCTCTGATTCGTACATGTAGCATGTCGAAATGTTCGTCTCGACGAGTACTTCATTTGTTCTCATTGCATCATTTTCATTTGAGCTCATCTTGATGCCCTAAATGTTGTTGGAAGAGGGCTATGTGATGATTGTTTCAGATCTGTTTCAGCAAATGCACTTTTGTCATTTTTGCCATGATTAATGTGTGCATGCTATGATTCTGAGCTCTACATGTGTTTTGAAGCATGCCATGCCATCTTTACAGGGGTGTATGCCATGTATTTTTGTGATCTTTGTGGTGACTAGCACAAGCATGCAAAGTAGCTTACTCAATGTTGCTGATTTCAGGGACTTAGAAATATTCTAAGTCCTTGTCCTGTTATTATTTTTGTGCCATGTGTTCATGTTGCTACCGAGTGATCCATGTCTTTGTTTTGCTATTATCGAGCACCCTAGCTTGACTCAATCGAGCTCTACTTTTGCTATAAAATGTACATGCCTCTTTGTTTTTGAGATATGTTTTGTAGATAATGTTGCTGATTATCATGACTTGCCTTGTGGTGAGTGCATCGAGCTCCTAAACATGCCTACTTGATGTCTGTTTTGCCATGTTCCAGTTTTCACTAAGTCTGAATCTGTTTATGTAACTTTCTACGTTCACATTTCTGATCCCTTTTGGCTTATGGTCAGTAAGGGACTTTTGTTGTATGCTTTGAGTAGCTTCATGCCATCCTTTGTCTTGCCATGATATGTTCCTGTAGCATGTAGTTATCGTGCTCTAAACATTGCTTCTTGATGTTAATTCTGACATGTTGTTTATTTCACCAACTCTGTAACCTGTTATCATTTGCACTTTTGCCATGCTTGTTTGAACCTGCTATTGAGTGAATTAGCCGTAGCTCAGTGTTCATATTTTGCCAAGCATCTTGAGTGGATCCCTTCCATGCCTTTTGTTGCTATGTTTGAGTGCAGTTTCTTATTTATCTTGATGCATTTAGATGGCCACGTGATGTTAATCACAGACCGTTGCCATATTCGTTTTGCTTGTCATTTCCAAACCGTGCATCCGATTCCGGTGATCTTTATAACGATTTCGACCGAAATCAACTCACCTTTCTAGTGGCCCTCTTGGATTTCCATGTTGAGGCCAGGTTCAATCATTCCTTTCCGAATCGTGCATATGCATCGCATATCGCATCCCGCATATCATGACATGTTTTGCCTCATGTTGCTTGTGCATTGCACGTGGTTGATTGTGTCTCCCTTTGATTGTTGTTCTTACTTGGGTAGAGCCGGGAGACGAGTTCGTGTTCAAAGAGCCCATAGAGTACGCTTACGAGGATCAAGTCAACTCAGAGAACTTTGCAGGCAAGATGACCATACCCTCGAAATCACTTCTATCTTTGCTTGCTAGTTGCTCGCTCTTTTGCTATGCCTATGTTGCGATACCTACCACTTGCTTATCATGCCTCCCATATTGTTAAGACAAGCCTCTAACGCACCTTGTCCTAGCAAACCGTTGTTTGGCTATGTTACCTCTTTGCTCAGCCCCTCTTATAGAAGTTGCGGGTGAAGATTGGAGTTTGTTCCTTGTTGGAACATGATTATTGTTGGGATATCACAATATATCTTATTTACTTTAATGCACCTATATACTTGGTAAAGGGTGGAAGGCTCGGCCTTATTCCTGGTGTTTTGTTCCACTCTTGTCGCCCTAGTTTCCGTCATATCGGTGTTATGTTCCTGGATTTTGCGTTCCTTACACGGTTGGGTTATAATGGGAACCCCTTGACAGTTCGCTTTGAATAAAACTCCTCCAGCAAGGACCAACCTTGGTTTTACCATTCACCACCTAGCCTTTTTCCGTTGGGAGTCGCGCATCCCGAGGGTCATCTTTATTTTAGCCCCCCGGGCCAATGCTTGTCTAAGTGTTAGTCCAAACTAGAGTCCTTTGCAGCTCCACCTCGGGGAAACTTGAGGGCTGGTTTTAACTGTACAGAGCGCTCATCCGGTGTTGCCCTGAGAACGAGATATGTGCAGCTCCTATCAGGATGTCGGCGCATCGGGCGGTCTTGCTGGTCTTGTTTTACCATTGTCGAAATGTCTTGTAACCGGGATTTCGAGTCTGATCGGATTGTCTTGGGAGAAGGAATATCCTTCGTTGACCGTGAGAGCTTGTGATGGGCTAAGTTGGGACACCCCTGCAGGGATTTGAACTTTCGAAAGCCGTGCCCGCGGTTATGGGCAGATGGGAATTTGTTAATGTCCGGTTGTAGAAAACCTAAAACCTTAACTTAATTAAAATGCATCAACCGTGTGTGTAGCCGTGATGGTCTCTTTCCGGCGGAGTCCGGGAAGTGAACACGGTGTTGGAGTAATGCTTGATCGTAGGTTGTCCTAGGATCACTTCTTGATCATAGTTTGTTTGACCGTGCTTTTGTCTTCTCTTCTCGCTCTCATTTGTGTATGTTAGCCACCAAATATGCTAGTCGCTTGCTGTAGCTCCACCTCATACCTTTTACCCTACCTATAATCTTAAATAGTCTTGATCACGAGGGTGTGAGATTGCTGAGTCCCCGTGACTCACAGATACTTCCAAAACCAGCTTGCAGGTGCCGTTGAACCGTGCAGGTGATGCAACCAAGCTTAAGGAGGAGCTCGATGAAGATTATGTTAGCCATGTTGTTCTGTTTCCAGTTGATCAGTTGTGGAGCCCAGTTGGGAAGATTGGGGATCTGTGTAGAATTTGGGGTAGTCTTCTTTTACTTTGGTTCCGTAGTCAGACCTTGAGTGTATCTGAATGAATGTAATGTGTTATTCATGTATTGTGTGAAGTGGTGATTGTAAGCCGACTATGTATCTCTTTCCCTTATGTATTACATGGGTTGTGTGAAGATTACCTCACTTGCGACATTGCTTTCAATGCGGTTATGCCTCTAAGTCGTGCTTCGACACGTGGGAGATATAGCCGCATCGAGGGCGTTACAGCTTAGCCATATGATCATTTAGTTTATTGCTATTGCTTTCTTCATGACTTATACATGTTCCTATAACTATGAGATCATGCAACTCCTGAATACCAGAGGAACACTTAGTGTGCTATCAAACGTCACAATGTAACTGGGTGATTATAAAGATGCTCTACAAGTGTCTCCGATGGTGTTTGTTGAATCGGCATAGATCGCAATTAGGATTTGTCACTCAGTGTATCGGAGATGTATCTCTAGGCCCTCTCGGTAATGCACATCACTATGAGCCTTGCAAGCAATGTGACTAATGAGTTAGTCACGGCATGATGAATTACGGAATGAGTAAAGAGACTTGCCAGTGACAAGATTGAACTAGGTATGATGATACCGACGATCGAATCTCGGGCAAGTAACATACCGATGACAAAGGGAACAACGTATGCTATTATGCGGTTTGACCAATAAAGATCTTCGTAGAATATGTAGGAGCCAATATGAACATCCAGGTTCCGCTATTGGTTATTGACCGGAGATGTGTCTCGGTCATGTCTACATAGTTCTCGAACCCGTAGGGTCCGCACGCTTAACGTTTGGTGACGATCGGTATTATGAGTTTATGTGTTTTTATGTACCAAAGATAGTTCGGAGTCTCGGATAGGATCACAGACTTGACGAGGAGTCTCGAAATGGTCGAGACATAAAGATTGATATATTGGACGGCTATATTCGGATACCGGTAGTGTTCCGAGTGATTTCGAAGAAAACCGGAGTGCTAGAGGGTTACTGGACCCCCCGCCTCCGGGGGGAACTACTGGGCCTAGATGGGCCTTAGTGGAGAGGGAGAGAGGGGCTGCTAGGGCAGGCCGTGCCTCCTCCCCCTTGAGTCCTAATTGAACTAGGAGGGTGGGTGGCGCCCCCCTTTCCTTCCCCTCTCCCACTCCTTCCTTCCCCCTCCTAGTAGGACTAGGAAAGGTAGGAGGAGGATTCCTCCCCTCGGCACGCCCTAGGGCCGGCCGGCTGATACGTCTCCAAAGTATCTATAATTTTTGATTGTTCCATGCTATTATATTATCTGTTTTGGATGTTAATGGGCTTATTTATACACTTTTATATTATTTTGGGACTAACCTACTAACACAAGGCCCAATGCAAATTGATGTTTTTTGCCTATTTCAGTGTTTTGCAGAAAAGGAATATCAAACGGAATCCAAACGGAATGAAACCTTCGGGAGAGTTATTTTGGGAACAAACGTGATCCAGGGGACTTGGAGTAGACGTCAAGAAATCAACAAGGAGGCCACGAGGTAGGGAGGCGTGCCTACCCCCATGGGCGCGCCCCCCACCCTCGTGGGCCCCTCGTAGCTCCACCGACCTACTTCTTCCTCCTATATATGCCCATATACCCTGAAAACATCCAGGAGCACCACGAAACCCTATTTCCACCGCCGAAACCTTCTGTACCCAAGAGATCCCATCTTGGGGCCTTTTCCGGAGCTCCGTCGGAGGGGGAATCAATCACGGAGAGCTTCTACATCAACACCATAGCCTCTCCGATGATGTGTGAGTAGTTTACCACAGACCTTCGGGTCCATAGTTATTAGCTAGATGGCTTCTTCTCTCTCGTTGGATCTCAATACAAAGTTCTCCTCGATCTTCTTGGAGATCTATTCGACGTAACTCTTTTTGCGGTGTGTTTTTAGAGATCCGATGAATTGTGGGTTTATGATCAAGTTTATCTATGAACAATATTTGATTCTTTTCTGAAATCTTTTATGTATGTTTGGTTATCTATGCAAGTCTCTTTGAATTATCAGTTTGGTTTGGCCTACTAGATTGATCTTTCTTGCAATGGGAGAGGTGCTTAGCTGTGGGTTCAATCTTGCGGTGTCCTTTCCCAGTGACAGAAGGGCAGCAAGGCACGTATTGTATTGTTGCCATCGAGGATAAAAAGATGAGGTTTATATCATATTGCTTGAGTTTATCCCTCTACATCATGTCATCTTGCCTAATGTGTTATTCTATTCTTATGAACTTAATACTCTAGATGCATGCTGGATAGCGGTCGATGTGTGGAGTAATAGTAGTAGATGCATAATAATTTCGGTCTACTTGTCGCAGACATGATACCTATATACATGATCATGCCTAGATATTCTCATAATTATGCACTTTTCTATCAATTGCTCGACAGTAATTTGTTCACCCACTGTAATACTTATGCTATCTTGAGAGAAGCCCCACTAGTGAAACCTATGGCCCCAGGTCTATCTTTTATCATATAAGTTTCCAATCTATTTTACTTTATAATTTTTACTTTCAATCTATATCATAAAAATACCAAACATATTTGTTTATCTTATTATCTCTATCATATCTCACTCTCTCAAGTGACCGTGAAGGGATTGACAACCCCCTTTATCGCGTTGGTTGCGAGGTTCTTATTTGTTTGTGCAGGTACGAGGGACTTGCGTGTAGTCTCCTACTGGATTGATGCCTTGGTTCTCAAAAATTGAGGGAAATACTTATGCTACTTTGCTGCATCACCCTTTCCTCTTCAAGGGAAAACCAACGCAGTGCTCAAGAGGTAGCACCGGCCTCCCCCTTGCTCCTTTATATACGGGGGCAGGGGGAACCCTAGAACACACAACAGACATCTGTCTTAGTCATGTGCGGTTCCCCCTCCACCATAATCCACCTCGGCCATATCATCGTAGTTCTTAGGCGAAGCCCTACACCGGTAACTTCATCATCACCATCATCACGCCGTCGTGCTAATGAAGCTCTCCCTCAACACTCAGCTGGATCAGGAGTTTGTGGGACGTCACCGAGTCGAACGTGTGCCGATCGCGGAGGTGCCGTACTTTCGGTACTAGGATCGGTCGGATCGTGAAGACGTACGACTACATCAACCGCGTTGTCATAACGCTTCCGCTTACGGTCTACGAGGGTACGTGGACAACACTCTTCCCCTCTCATTGCTATGCATCACCATGATAGATCTTGCGTGTGCGTAGGATTTTTTTTGAAATTACTGCGTTCCCCAACATGCACAACCCACCTGGGTGCGCCAGGCAAGCCTGGCGTGCCCTGGTGTCTTGTGCCCACCAGGGGACGCTTCCTAGGAGTTTCTTTACTTCCAAAATTTTAAAATATTCCAAAACTGATAAATAATATTTTTGCAGATTTTTCGGAGTCCGTTTACTTACCATATCACGTACCTCCTTATTTTCGCGATTCTGGAGTGTTCTGGAAGGACTCTTTTATGTGCTCTTCCGGTGTCAAAGTTTGGATAATATTACTTTCAACATTAATAGACACCTGAGGTATAATGCTTAATTCGTTACCCATAGATAACCTTCGGGTTAGTGCCTTCGAAATTATTTATTTTGATGGCTCCAAACCGGTAAACCTCCTCGATGACATAGGGGCCTTCCCATTTCGAGAGGAGCTTCCCTGCAAAAAAATCTAAAACAAGAGTTATACAAAATATTTCTCCAACTTTAAACTCACGCTTTTGGATTCTTTTGCCATGCATCTTTTAACTTTTTCTTTGAACAACTTTGCATTTTCATAAGCTTGGGTTCTCCATTCATCTAATGAGCTTATATCAAATAACCTCTTTTCACCAACAAGTTTGAAATCCTAATTGAGTTCTTTAACTTCCCAATAAGCTTTATGTTCTAACTCAAGAGGTAAATCACAAGCTTTTCCATAAACCATTTTATAAGGAGACATACCCATGGGATTTTTATAAGCTGTTCTATAGGCCCAAAGTGCATCATCTAATTTCTTAGACCAATTCTTCCTGGACCTATTGACAGTCTTTTGCAAAATTAATTTTATTTCTCTATTGCTAAGTTTAACTTGACCACTAGACTCAGGATGATAGGGTGATGCAATTCTATGGTTAACATCATACGTGGCAAGCATTTTACGGAAAGCACCATGAATAAAGTGTGAACCACCATCAGTCATTAAATATCTAGGGACTCCAAACCTTGGGAAAATAACTTCCTTAAGCATTTTAATAGAGGTGTTGTGATCAGTAGTACTGGTTGGAATAGCTTCTACCCATTTAGTAGAAAAATCAACAGCAACCAAAATATATGTATACCCATTAGAGGAGGGAAAATGTCCCATGTAATCAAATCCCCAAACATCAAAAGGTTCAACAACAAGTGAATAATTCATAGGAATTTCTTGACGCTTACCGATATTACCTATTCTTTGACATTCATCACAAGAAGAGACAAACTTACGGGAATCCTTGAAGAGAGTAGGCCAATAAAATCCAGATTGCAATACCTTGTGAGTAGTTCTATCTCCAGCATGATGCCCTCCATAAGCTTCGGAGTGACATTTCCATAGGATATGTCCCTGTTCATGCTCAGGTACACAAGGTCTAATAATACCATCTACACCTTTTTTATAAAGATGTGGGTCATCCCAAAAGTAATGTCTTAAATCATAGAAGAATTTTTTTCTTTTGTTGGTATGTAAAGCTAGTTGGTAAATATTTAGCAACAATGTAATTAGCATAGTTAGCATACCAAGGAGTACTATTGGCAACATTTATTGCAGCTAACTGCTCATCAGGAAAACTATCATCAATAGGAAGTGGATCATCAAGCACATTTTCAAGCCCACACAAGTTATTAGCTACGGGGTTCTCAGCTCCCAATCTATCAATGATATGTAAATCAAATTCTTGTAACAAGAGAACCCAACGAATAAGTCTAGTTTTAGCATCTTTCTTTTCCGAAAGATATTTAATAGCAGCATGGTCTGTGTGAACACTTACTTTGGAATCAATAATATAAGGTCTAAATTTATCACAAGCAAACACTACCTCTAAGAATTCTTTTTCAGTAGTAGTTGCTACCTCTTGAGCACTGCGTTGGTTTTCCCTTGAAGAGGAAAGGGTGATGCATCAAAGTAGCATAAGTATTTCCCTGAGTTTTTGAGAACCAAGGTATCAATGCAGTAGGAGGCTACGCGCGAGTCCCTCACACCTACACAAAACAAATAAATCCTCGCAACCAACGCGATAAGGGGTTGTCAATCCGTACACGGTCACTTACGAGAGTGAGATCTGATAGATATGATAAGTTAATAGTTTTGGTATTTTTATGATAAAGATGCAAAGTAAAATAAAAGCAAAGTAAAAAAGCAAAGGAAATAACTAAGTGTTGGAAGATTAATATGATGAAGATACACCCGGGGGCCATAGGTTTCACTAGTGGCTTCTCTCAAGAGCATAAGTATTTTATGGTGGGTGAGCAAATTACTATTGAGCAATTGACAGAATTGAGCATAGTTATGAGAATATCTAGGTATGATCATGTATATAGGCATCACATCCGAGACAATTAGACCGACTCCTGCCTGCATCTACTACTATTACTCCACACATCGACCGCTATGCAGCATGCATCTAGAGTATTAAGTTCAAGAGAACAGAGTAACGCTTTAAGCAAGATGACATGATGTAGAGGGATAAATTCATGCAATATGATAAAAAAACCATCTTGTTATCCTCGATGGCAACAATACAATACGTGCCTTCTGCCCCTACTGTCACTTGGAAAGGACACCGCAAGATTGAACCCAAAGCTAAGCACTTCTCCCATTGCAAGAAAGATCAATATAGTAGGCCAAACCAAACTGATAATTCGAAGGGACTTGCAAAGATAACCAATCATACATAAAAGAATTCATAGAAGATTCAAATATTGTTCATAGATAAACTTGATCATAAACCCACAATTCATCGTCTCAACGAACACACCACAAAAGAAGATTACATCGAATAGATATCCACAAGAGAGGGGGAGAACTTTGTATTGAGATCCAAAAAGAGAGAAGAAGCCATCTAGCTAATAACTATGGACCTGAAGGTCTGAGGTAAACTACTCACAATTCATCGGAGAGGCTATGGTGTTGATGTAGACACCCTCCGTGATCGATGCCCCCTTCGGCGGAGCTCCAGAACAGGCCCCAAGATGGGATCTTGTGGATACAGAAAGTTACGGCGGCGGAATTAGGGTTTTGGCTCTGTATCTGATCGTTTCGGGGTACGTAGGTATATATAGGAGGAAGGAGTACGTCGGTGGAGCAACAGGGGGCCCACGAGGGTGGAGGGCG
>NC_041392.1:627358504-627404108 GCF_002162155.2 Triticum dicoccoides
CCCTACCTTGTGTCTTCCCTGTTGGCTGCTTGACGCAGGGTCCAAGTCTCCTGGATCTTGTTCGTTCCAAAAATCACGTTCCCGGAGGTTTCATTCCGTTTGGACTCCGTTTGATATTACTTTTCTTCAAAACCCTAAAATAGGCACACAAAAAAATAGCAATTCTGGGCTGGGCCTCCGTGAGGGAGTCCTGGATTAGGGGGTCTCCGGACAGCCGAACTATATCCTTTGGCCGGACTATTGGACTATGAAGATACAAGATTGAAGACTTCGTCCCGTGTCCGGATGGGACTCTACTTGTCGTGGAAGGAAAGCTAGGCAATATAGATATGTATATCTCCTCCTTTGTAACTGACCTTGTGTAACCCTAGCCCCCTCCAGTGTCTATATAAACCGGAGGGTTTAGTCCGTAGGACAAGATACAGTCATACCATAGGCTAGCTTTTAGGGTTTAGCCTCTCCGATCTCGTGGTAGATCAACTCTCATGGTAGATCAAAGGGTCTGGCAATTGTTTTAATTCAAACACAGGATCACCTTTAGTTGGAGGAGGACCTCCTAGAGTTTCAATAGGCAAATTGTGTTTAAGCAGAGGGCGTTGTTCAAAGAAAACTTTATCTATTTCATTTCTCCATGCATATGTAAATCATTTTCATGGTCTAGAAAATATTGTTCTACAGGATTAGTAGGTGTCATAGCAATAGAAGCAAGACCAATTAATTCATCCTTACTAGGCAATTCTTTTTCATGATGATTTCTACTAAACTTGGAAAAATTAAACTCATGGGACTCATCACCGAAGCTAACACCCATAGTTTGTTTCTTACAATCTATCTTAGCATTAACTATGTTCAAGAAAGGTCTACCAAAGATAATGGGACATAAGTCATCTTGTGGGGAACCAAGAGCAAGAAATCAATAGGGTATTTATTTTCCCACACAAGACTGCAACATCTCTAATAATCCAACAAGGTGATATGGTGTCTCTATTTGCAAGTTTAATAGTAACATCTATGTCTTCTGACTCTGAAGGCGCTATGTCTTTCCTAATTTCATGATACGAAGTGTAAGGGATAACACTCACACTAGCACCAATGTCACATAAACCATGATAACAGTGATCTCCTATTTTATCTAAAATGACAGGCAGGCCAACAACTGGTCTATTTTTATCCCTTTTTCGGGTTTAGCAATTCTAGCAGCTTCTGCGCAGAAGTAAATAACATACACATCTATATCTTCCTCCAAGAGATCTTTAACCATAGCAACATTAGATTCTACCCTAATTTGTTCATCAGGTTTAGGTGTTCTAACATAGCTTTTGTTAACCACAGTTGAAACTTTAGCATGTTCCTTTATCCTAACAGGAAAAGGTGGTTTCTCTATATAAGCAGAAGGAACAACTAGATCAATATTATAAAGTATAGTTTCTTCTTTAACTGGTATTGGTTCTTTAATTTCTTCTTTAATAAGTGGGTGATATTTAAACCACTTCTCTTTAGGGAGTTCAACATGTGTAGCAAATGATTCACAAAAGGAGGCTACTATCTCAGAGTCAAGTCCATATTTAGTGCTAAACTTTTGAAAAGCATCGGTATCCATAAAAGATTTAACACAATCATGCTTAAGTTTAATACCTGACTCTTTACCTTCGTCGAGTTCCCAATGTTCAGAGTTGTCTTTAATTTTTTCCAAAAGATCCCACTGGAATTCAATAGTATTCTTCATAAATGAACCAGCACAAGAAGTATCAACACTACTAGGGAAAACCCTAGCAGTAGCGCAGGTATTTTTCCTACTAGTAGCGCGGGAGGACGTGCTATTGATAAGGCGCTACAGCTATTCCTTAGCAGTAGCGCGTGCTACGCGCGCTGCTGCTAAGACATATAGCAGTAGCGTTTGTTCACTCCAGCGCTACTACTAATATAGCTAGTAGTAGCGTGTTTACTCTCCATCGCTATTAGTATTATTTTTCTCATTTTTATTTTATTTTTAGTGTATTTATACGCTGTTATACAAATTTTTATACAATACCAATTATGAGTTTGTTATATCAATATGTCCATAACAGTGTGTCAAATGAAGGTGGGTTAGGTTCAAGTGGAGGGAACATGTAGTGCATGTCAAAAGTATACTACTAATCCAAACTTGATCTAGTTTGGAGTAGTAGTACTTTCGATGTGCACCACATGTTGCCTCCACTTGAATATAATCCGCCAACACAAGCTATTTAATCATCATCATAGTTATTACCACCAACAGTAGATATTTAATCATCATAGTCATAGTGTAGCACAAATCATCATCTTGAAACTAATTCTAGCTAGCTAATCACCACCAACACTAGCTGCGGTAGCCATCTAATCACCACCAACACTAGCTAATAATAATCATCATAGTCATTACCACCAACACTAGCTATTTAATCATCATAACTCATTTCTAGCTAGCTAATCACTCCTGCTGCTCTCTCTCAGATAAAATAACAGAAAACATGTGTAGCACTCCTGCTTCATCAAGTTGTAGCATGCAGATGAACCTGTCTCGTAATCGTGGGTTGCGCTTCTGATTGCTGCCCCCTAGCACTTCTCTGTGATCGTTCACAATTTTGCTCCAGTCTTTCACTATTAAGCATTCCTCGCTATTAGAAATCCTGAATGCACTAAAGTGCATTGTAGGATATCTTGGCCGTAAGCTAACAATTCTCATGGGACCTTTAGTCTCAGTCAATGAGGCACAACATTCATCGGGAGTCCCTGTTGAACAACATCGTATAGTAACATACTTAGCAATGAAATTTAGCTTAAAAATAATGTATGCAAAAGATGCACTGAGGACAAATAGTAAAAATCTTACCATCTTTCCTAAATAGATGTTACCATAGTTCAGTACAAACACTATTGGTCGCACGTTTTGAGTACTAAGATTTTTAAGTCTAGGAAAATAATTTGTCTTGAAAGTATGAAGATCCTCAAGCCATGAAACATAATGACCTATCTCCTCGCAATTTAGTTCAGCCCCGGGACAGTGGACGGTCATGTCTACCAAGCATCGGACATGTTTGCTTGAATGGAAATAAGCTGTCAATAGAAATTAATTGTCAACTATTTTTGAATAAACAATATCGAAGACCTAAATATGGTTGAGAAACTCACATAATGGTATAACTGGAGGCGTCTGCACATTGACCCATATGTCGATATTACCTTCAATATCATCTTCGGGACGAATATCAAAGGTGATAACCATATCAGGCTCAAATGCATAAGCCTTGCATAGTGCTTGCCAAGTTTTGCATTCAAAATAGGTGTAGGTGTCTGTGTTGTATAATTTTGCATGGAAAGTATAACCATGCTCGGTCTTCAAGTAAACTCTCTTTACCTTCATAGTAGTTTTCATAGGACTGAAACCTATCTTATCCAAGACAAAAACTCTTGCATGGCAGGGGATACGCTAGGAGAATAGTAAAAAAATTAAATTATAAGTTGAAGCAAATGAAGAAGATGGCATGCTTAATTACGAAAAAAGACTTGTCATTGTGACTTACTGTATCCACTTCGAAGTTCTCGTCCAGCTTGATGCTGAAGCGCCTATCATCATCTAGGAAGATTCTGTCGCACAGGCCGTGCTCGTCTTCGCAGTATTTGCAAATACTAAAATCCTTTTCGTCGTCAGACATTTCCTATGTTCATAGTTGAAACATTAATTGAAAATCGATTGAAGGCAACTACCAGGATACTCAACACATAAATCCGGGGCACTCGATATTTCCTACATATTCTAGCACAAGTCATGCCAAAATTCATAGAAAAATCTGGCATGAACTTTGCTAAACTAGGACATATCGAGCGCCTAAAATTTGCCGGAGCGGAAATGAATCAACACTCCGGCAAAACATAGGCCACTCAGAGGTGTAACCTGCAAACATGACCAGCCACTTGGGCAAGAACATATCCTATTTGAGCAACACAAGATATACATTTCAAAATATCTTATAGGACTCATATTGACATGAGAATTCAATAAGCAAAACCAAATCATAAAATAAATAAGTATTCAAATTAGCATGCATTCAATAAGCAAAAGTAAATCATCTCATGCGTCCGTACATCATCGAATATTATCACTAATACATACCGAATAGTATCATACATATAACATCACTAATACAACTAAAACCCTAGCGCACGACCGGTATCGGCGCGGGCGGTGGACACCCACAGAGAAGGAACCATGACATGATCATAGCTCCAATGAGATCCCTGGAGAACTTGCCAGGTATTGGAGAACCTGTGCTCCAACGCAAACAAGTAGCGAAGGACGTGCGCGTCCTCCTCACTGACACGGTGACGCACCACCTCCGCGGGGTCCTCGAGCCTCTGGGCCATCACTGGCCCATGCGACCGCCACCAAAGAAGGTTCGGCTCAACGACAGGCTGACTCCTCACCAACCTATGCCCCCGGTAGGTAGCGCCTCCCAGTACCACCCCGGCGGAGCCCAGTCCCAAGCATGGCCCATCTGGTGACGCAGGTATGCTCCACCGACTCGACGACGAGGATGCGGGATAGGCATCGTCGACGTCGATGCGGGAATAATTGCTTTAACTAAAAAAGTAAACTAGTTCTATTAATTTTCGTACTAAAAATAAAATAGTTGTATTTACTCAACTAGTTCAGTTAAGCACTTACTATAAATAAACAAGTTCAACTAGTTATATTAATTTTCTTACTAATTCTATTAAGCACTTACTAAAAAACAGTAAAAAACTAGTTAGATGAAGTCTAAAATTTAACCCTAACTAATTTGATGAACTCTAAAACTAATTCTATTTAACAACTACTACCATAATTAGCATCTAATTTGATGAACCCTAACTAATTAGATGAACTCTGAAATTTAACCCTAAGAACCCTAGCTAGGCAGAGGTAGGGGAGGAGGAGGAGGAGGGCGTGCTCACCTTGGGCGCCGGTGGAGTTAGGGAGAGGGGCATGCGGTCTCGAGGTCAGGGACGGGGTCAGGGTCGGGGCGGCGGGCGCACGGCGGAGGGCGGCGATGTAGGGGGCATCGAGGTTGGGGGCGGGGGCGGCGTCGATGGCGTGCGGAGGGCGACGGGAGAGCGCGCGGCGGCTGGGCGACGACGGCGGCGACAGCAGACGCATGCGTGTTGGATTTGGGGGACATGGGCGTGGGGTAGAAGGACGGTTGGTTAAGTGGAAAGTAGCAGCATCACGTTCCACGAAAAGTGCTACTGCTACATTAGCTATAGCGCCTGTCCATAAAGCCCGCTGCTGCTATGCATTTCTCCTTTATTTTTCTTTTTCATTTATTTTCATTCACATTTTCTTTTTTTCCTTCCCCTTTTTCTATTTCTTTCATTTTCATTTACTTTTCTATATGTTTTTCATTTTATTTTCCTTTCCTTAGCAATAGCGCTTCCTGCGCGAAACACGATGCTACAATAATCTTAGCAGCAGCGCGCTTTCCTTAGGCACCCTACTACTATAGGTAGCCTGGCGATAATAGTAAGGGGAATTGTAGTAGTAGCGCCTCTACAGTTAGACGCGCTACTGCTATGATCTTAGCTGCAGCGCGTTTGGATAACATGTGCTAGTGGTAAATTGTAGTAGCGCTTCTTTTTGTCCCGCGCTACTGGTAAGTTTTTGTGTATAAGGTTTTCCCTAGTAGTGCAAGCATGGTTTGATCATTACGAGAAAGGCGAGCATAAAAATTATGGATAATAATTTCTCTTGAGAGCTCATGGTTGGGGAATGAATATAACATTGACTTATGCCTCCCCAAAGCTAGAGCGATACTTTCTCCTTCATGAGGCCAAATATTGTATATATAATTCCGATCACGATGAACTAGATGCAGAGGATAATTTTTTTGTTGGAACTCCAATTTCAAACAATTCCAATTCCATGATCCAATATCATCGCATAGCCTATACCATGCCAATGCTTTTCCCTTCCAAGATAAAGGGAAAACCTTTCACATAACCTCATCTCCGGGTAAACCTGCAAGCTTAAACAATCCACAAATTTGTTTCACATATATCAAGTGCATATCAGGATGTTCAGTTACATCTCCTGCAGAAGGATTAGCTAGCAGTTGTTCTATCATACCCGAAGGAATTTCATATTCAATATTTTCAGTAGGTGCAGTAGGTTGAGGGATGGCTAATTGTGGTTCCGTACGAGGTGACGATACCCCGAACAAACCCCTCAAAGGATTGTTTTCCATAGTAATAAGTGACAATAAATTTCAGCACACTATATAAATGTTCCCTTACCAAAGGCGCTTCACTCCCCGGCAACGACGCTAGAAAATTGCCTTGATGACCCACAAGTATAGGGGATCAATTGTAGCTCTTTTTGATAAGTAAGAGTGTCGAATCCAACGAGGAGCAAAAATAAATGACAAGTAGTTTTCAGTAAGGTAATGTCTGCAAGTGCTGAAACTGTAAGTAGCGAGTACTTTGATAGCAAGATAATTTGTAATGAGCAAGTAACGGTAATAGTAGCAAGTATGTAGCAAGGTAGCCCAATCCTTTTGAGGAAAATGACAGGCCAAACCGGTCTCTTATAATAAGCAAAGCGTTCTTGAGGGTACATGGGAATTTCATCTAGTTACTTTCAACATGTTGGTTTGATTTGTGTTTGCTACTTTGATAATTTGATATGTGGGTGGACCGGTGCTTAGGTGCTGTTCTTACTTGAACAAACCTCATACTTATGATTAACCCTCCCGCAAGCATCCACAACTATGAGAAAAGTATTAATAATAAATTCTAACCATAGCATTAAACTTTTGGATCCAATCGATCCCTTACGAAATAGCGCATAAACTAGGGTTTAAGCTTCTGTCACGCGCGCAACCCACCATCTATTTGCTACTCCACAATGCATTCCCTTAGGCCCAAGTATGGTGAAGTTTCATGTAGTCGACGTTCACATGACACCACTAAGGGAATCACAACATACATACTATCAAAATATCGAACACATATCAAATTCACATGATTACTTGCAACATGATTTCTCCCGTGACCTCAAGAACGAAAGTAACTACTCACAAATAATAAACATGCTCATGATCAGAGGGGTATTAATATGCATAATGGATCTGAACATACAATCTTCCACCGAATAAACCATATAGTAATCAACTACATGATGTAATCAACACTACTAGTCTCCCCTAGCAACAATCTATAGTTGTTGTAACAAGATTGAATACATGAGATGAACTAGGGTTTGAGATGAGATGGTGTTGGTGAATATGTTGATGGAGATTGCCCTCCCCAAGATGGGAGAGTTGTTGGTGATGATGATGACGATCATTTCCCCCTCCGAGAGGGAAGTTCCTCCCGGCAGAATCGCTCCGCCGGAGGGCTAAAGTGCTCCTGCCCAAGTTCCACCTCGAGGTGGCGGTGCTTCGTCCCGAAAGTCCTCTCTTTATTCTTTTCTAGGTCAAAGCCACTTAGATACCAAAAGATGGGCATCGGAGGTGGGCCGAGGAGGCCACAACCCACCAGGGCGCGCCTGGGGGGCCTGGCGCGCCCAGGTGGGTTGTGCCCACCTGGTGGCCCCCTCTGGTGTTTATTTGCTCCAATATTCCTCAATTAATTCATAAAAATTCTCTGTAACGTTTCAGCTCATTTGGAGTTATGCAGAATAGGTGGCCTGACGTAGCTTTTCCAGGTCCAGATTTCTAGCTGCCATAATTCTTCCTCTTGGTGTGTTCCTTGTAAATTATGAGAGAAAAGGCATTAGAATTACTCCAAAAAGAATTATTATGGATAAAAACATTATAAATAACAGTAAGAAAACATGATGCAAAATGGACGTATCAATGTCAAAGGGAATAACATATGTTGCTATGCGGTTTGACCGATAAAGATCTTCGTAGAATATGTAGGAGCCAATATGAGCATCCAGGTTCCGCTATTGGTTATTGACCGGAGATGTGTCTCGATCATGTCTACGTAGTTCTCGAACCCGTAGGATCCGCACGCTTAATGTTCGATGACGATTTGTATTATTAGTTATGTGTTTTGGGTGATAGAAGTTTGTTTGCAGTCCCGGATGAGATCACGGACATGATGAGGAGCCTCGAAATGGTCGAGAGGTAAAGATTCATATATTGGAAGGTTATATTTGGACATCAGAATGGTTCCGAGTGATTCGGATATTTTTCCGGAGTACCGAGGGGTTACCAGAACCCCCGGGGAAATGTTGGGCCAACATGGGCCTAAGGGAGAGAGAGGGAAGCCTGCAGGGGATGGCTGTGCGCCCCCGTCCTAGGGAGTCCGAATAGGACAAGGAGGAGGGGGCAGCGCCCCCCTTCCCTTTCCCTCTCCCTCTCCTTTCTATTCCCTCCGGTGGAGAAAGGAAAAAGGGGGAAATCCTACTTGGACTAGGAGTCCAAGTAGGACTCCCCCCATGGCGCGCCCCTCGTGGCCGCCTGCCTCTCCCCCCTCCTTTATATACGTGGGCAGGGGCACCCCAAAGATACAACAATTGTTTCTTAGCCGTGTGCGGTCCCCCCCTCCACAGTTTACTCATCCGGTCATAGCGTCGTAGTGCTTAGGCGAAGCCCTGTGCGGATCACATCACCATCACCGTCGTGCTGTCGGAACTCTCCCTCGACCCTCTACTGGATCAAGAGCTCGAGGGATGTCATCGAACTGAACGTGTGCTGAACACGGAGGTGTCATACGTTCGGTACTTGGATCGGTTGGATCGTGAAGACGTTCGACTACATCAACCACGTTAACCTAACGCTTTCGCTTTCGGTCTATGAGGGTACGTGGACACACTCTCCCCGTCTCATTGCTATGCATCTCCTAGATAGATCTTGCATGATCGTAGGAATGTTTTTGAAATTGCATACTACGTTCCCCAATAATGGCATCCAAGCCAGGTCTATGCGTAGATGATATGCACGAGTAGAACACAAATAGTTGTGGGTGATAATAGTCATACTGCTTACCACCAACGTCTTACTTTAATTCGGCAGTATTGTTGGGTGAAGCAGCCTGGACCGACATTACATGACCGCGTTCATGAGACAGGTTCTACCGACGTGCTTCACACAGAGGTGGCTGGCGGGTGTCTATTTCTCCAACTTTAGTTGAATCGAGTTTGACTACGGCCGGTCCTTGTTGAAGGTTAAAACAACACACTTGACGAAAGATCGTTGTGCTTTTGATGCATAGGTAAGAATGGTTCTTGATAGAAGCCCATAGCAGCCACGTAACACTTGCAACAACAAAGTAGAGGACGTCTAACTTGTTTTTGCAGGGCATGTTGTGATGTGATATGTGAGGGAGTCCTGGATTAGGGGGTCCTCGGGCGTCCGGGCTATGTAACATGGGCTGGACTATGGGCTGTGAAGATACAAGATAGAAGGCTTTCCCCCGTGTCCGGATGGGACTCTCCTTTGCGTGGATGGCAAGCTTGGCGTTCGGATATGAAGATTCCTTTCCCTGTAAACCGACTTTGTACAACCCTAGGCCCCTCCGGTGTCTATATAAACCAGAGGGTTTAGTCCATAGAGGCAATCATAATCCTACAGGCTAGACATCTAGGGTTTAGCCATTATGATCTCGTGGTAGATCAACTCTTGTAACCCCTATACTCATCAAAGTCAATCAAGCAGGACATAGGGTATTACCTCCATCAAGAGGGCCTGAACCTGGGTAAATACCGTGTCCCTATGTCCTGTTACCTTCGATCCTTAGACGCACGGTTCGGGACCCCCTACCCGAGATCTGCCGGTTTTGACACCGACATTGGTGCTTTCATTGAGAGTTCCACTGTGTCGTCGTCGAAAGGCTCGATGGCTCCATCGATCATCTACAACAATGCTACCGTGAAGGAGATTTTTCTCCCCGGCCAGATCTTTGTATTCAGCGGCTTCGCACTGCATGCCAACTCGGTTGGCCACCTAGAGCAGATCGACAGCTACGCCCCTGGTCACTGGATCAGTTTTAGAAATCTGAACTATGTCGCTGATATCCGAGGAGACTTGATCTTCGAAGGATTCACGGCCCCAACCACCGCTCCGGCCTTAGATCCGGAGCACGTCACCAGGTCCGAAGACGGGAGTCTAGAGCCCGTCAGACCCTCTACGGCCATAGTGCTTAACACTGGAGAAACCGGAGAGAATAGTGTCATCGGCGGTCATCTCAAGGCCGGACTCTTCTCCGAACACTAGCTCCGAACCCTCGAAGTCCGCGTCATGCAAGCTCGGCACGGGAACTTCTGTCCCCATCCAAACCTCGCTGTTAAACGAGGCTTTGGACTTAATGTGATCCTTCGCCATCACAGAGGAACCACTTACTAATTACACCCAACCCGGACTAGGGGCTAAAAATAGGGAATTTTGCTTCCCACCCACCACCCACTTCATAGCCACTGTCGACGATCTAACCGACATGCTCGACTACGCCTCCGAAGACATCGACAGTATGGACGATGATGCCAGAGAGGAGCAGGTCCAGAACCCGCCATTCACCAGCCGCTGGACGGCCACTTCCTCATACGACGTGTACATGGTGGGCACACCTAAAGAAGACGACGGCGATGATGAAAAGGATCCAGTCGAGCTCGAACCTCCTGAGATACCACCAAAGTGCCAACGTCAGCGGCACCGCTCTAAATCTAGTCACGGAAAAGACAACAATGCCGGCACTGGAGACGATGACACTCCAGAGAACGCCGAAGACCAAGAAGACCCCATCGAACCAACATCTGAAGAGGGTGATCGGTAGGACGGGCAAATGGACCCTGACGATCAAGCAGGGAACAAAGACTCGGAGGATAGCAACTATCTACCACTCTCCGAGGATGATGTGAGCCTCGGCGACGAAGATTTCAACGTGCCAGAGGAACCCCTTGAACAAGAGCGCTTTAAGTGCCGGCTAATAGCCATGGCAAGAAGCCTAAAGAAGAAGCAGCAGAAGCTCCAAGCTGACCAAGATCTGCTCAACGACAGATGGACTAATGTCCTGGCAGCCAAAGAATACAACCTCGAACGCCCAACAAAGAGTTACTCGAAGCATAAGCTGCTACCCCAATTCAACGATGAGGTGGTGGAGCCCATACTACCCGCGCGTAATGCGGCTGACGGAGCCCATACTACCCGCACTAAAAATGGAGCACCAGTTCCCAGAAGGGTTTAAACCCATAAACATTGAAACATACGACGACACAATAGATCCCGCAGTATGGATTGGAGATTTTCTTCTCCACATTCACATGGCTCACGGTGACGATCTACACGCCATCAAATATCTCCCCCTAAAACTTAAGGGGCCAGCTCGGCACTGGTTAAACAGCCTCCCAGAAGACTCTATCGGAAGCTGGGAAGACCTGGAGGACGCCTTTAGAGGCAACTTCTAAGGCAGCTACATCCGGCCTCCAAATGTTGATGACATCAGTCATATTGTCCAGCAGCCCGGAGAGTTCGCCCGAAAATTCTGGACTAGGTTCCTCATTAAAAACAACTAGATTGTCGATTGTCCAGGCATCGAAGCCCTGGAGGCCTTTAAACATAGCATTCACGATGAATGGCTTGCCCGACACCTCAACCAAGAGAAGCCAAAGTCCATGGCAGCCCTCACAACACTCATGACCCGCTTTTACGCGGGTGAAGACAGCTGGCTAGCCCATAGCAGTAATAGTACAAGCGAACCTGGCACTTCCGAAGCTAAGAATAACAACGGCAAGCCCTGACACAACAAACACAAGCGTCGCAGGAATAATGACAATACCAAAGACACGGTGGTCAACGCCGGATTCAACGGCTCCAAGTCTGGTCAGCGGAAGAAGCCACTCAAAAGAAACAGAGAGGGCTCATCCAGCTTGGACTGAATACTCGATCGACCCTACCAGATTCACGTCACCCCGACAAGCCTGCCAATCATACCAACCGAAGTTGTTGGGTTTTTAAACAGGCCGGCAAGTTAAACACTAACCATAAGGAGAAAGGGTTGCCCAGCGAGGACGACAACGAGGAGCCTCGTCCACCGAACACAGGGGGGCAGAAGAAATTTCCCCCTGAAGTCAAAATGGTAAATATGATATACGTCACTCATATCCCCAAGAGGGAGCGCAAGCACGCGCTAAGGGACGTCTATGCGATAGAGCGAGTCGCCCCAAAATTTAACCCATGGTCGGCGTGTCCGATCGCCTTCGATCGCAGGGACCATCCGACCAGTATCCATCACGGAGGTTCAGCCGCACTGGTCGTCGACCCAATCATTGACAGATTCCACCTTACGTGAGTCCTCATGGACGGCGGCGGCAAGCTTAACCTGCTCTATCAAGACACAGTCCGCAAGATGTGTATTGATCCGTCAAGAATCAAGCCTACCAAAACTACCTTTAAAGGAGGAATACCTGGTGTAGAGGCCCGTTGCATAGGCTCAATCACATTGTAGGTTGTCTTCGGCTCGCCGGACAACTTCCGAAGCGAAGACTTGATCTTCGACAGCGTCCCTGTCGGTGTCAAAACCGGCGGATCTCGGGTAGGGGGTCCCGAACTATGCGTCTAAGGCGGATGGTAACAGGAGGCAGGGGACACAATGTTTTACCCAGGTTTGGGCACTCTTGATGGAGGTAAAACCCTATGTCCTGCTTGATTAATATTGATGATATGGGTAGTACAAGAGTAGATCTACCATGAGATCGGAGAGGCTAAACCCTAGAAGCTAGCCTATGGTGTGATTGTATGTTGTCGTTGTTGTCTCCTACGGACTAAAACCCTCCGGTTTATATAGACACCGGAGAGGGTTAGGGTTACACAAGGTCGGTTACAAAGGAGGAGATATCCATATCTGTATTGCCTAGCTTGCCTTCCATGCCAAGTAGAGTCCCATCCGGACACGAGACGAAGTCTTCAATCTTGTATCTTCATAGTCTAACAGTCCGGCCAATGGAGGTAGTCCGGCTGTCCGGAGACCCCCTAATCTAGGACTCCCACAATAGCCCCTGAACCAGGCTTTCAATGACGATGAGTCCGGCGCGCAGTATTGTCTTCGACATTGCAAGGCGGGTTCCTCCTCCGAATATACCACAGAAGAATTTTGAATGTAAGGATAGTGTCCGACCCTGCAAAATAAGTTCAACATACCACCGTAGAGAGAATAAAATTTTCACAAATCTAATTTGCTGACTTGTTTTGGCAACATGACATTATGTCACGTCCCGGTGATTATTCGAACCGTTTCCTTTAACTAGCCCCGCACATAACGCGAGGCCGTTTTTTGACACGTCTTGTCGAAGCAGAGATCGTGTCCCCTTATCACGGGATTCTCATCAATACGGGTGTGGGTAACCCAACCGCGCCATCGATTACGGCGCTTAGGGGGATAAGCGAGTTTTACCAGGCTAGTGGGGACGCTTAGTTTCGTCTGCCCATATAAAGGGATAAGGATTCACCTTTTCATCCACGCCTTCTTCCTCCTTTGCTCATCCGTTTTCGCACACTCGAGCTCTAGCGCCCAAGTCCGCACTTCCCACCTCAACCTTCCCCAACCATGTCCGGAGCGGGAGGCAGGTGGATGGTCTCCTCCGTCACGGAGGGAGACATCAAGAAGCTGAGGAGAGTCGGATACCTGCCTGACGACATCGCGCACCGTCTCCCGGATCAGTGGCAGCTCATACCCACCCCCGGGCCCCATGAGAGGGTAGTGTTCCTTACCCATTTCCTCCGCAGACTGGGATACCCTCTCCACCCATTCGTCCGGGGGCTCATGTTACTACGACCTGGATTTCCACGATCTGGCCCCGAACTTCATCCTTAACATCTCGGCGTTTATCGTCGTGTGCGAGGCCTTCCTCCGCATCAAGCCCCACTTCGGCTTATGGCTGAAGACCTTCAACGTCAAGCCGAAGGTTGTGGGCGGCCGCCAGGCGGAGTGCGGAGGCGCCATGGAGGGCAAGATGCCCAATGTTACATGGCTCGAGGGCTCCTTTGTGGAAACCATAAAGGGGTGGCAATCGGGGTGGTTCTACATCACCGAGCCACGTGACCCTGCATGGGCAGCGGCCCCCGAGTTCCGATCTGGCATCCCCACTCGTCCACGGACGGCGCAACTGGCTCTGAATTGAGGGTCGGAGCTACTGCCTGTGCGATCTCCTGAACACTGTCCGATGGTAGAGCTAAATCGTACTCATCGTGACCGTGCGACACACAAGGCAGAGGCTCTAATCCGTCGAAGATCAAGTCTCCACGGATATCGGCCCTGTAGTTTAAGCTTCCAAACCTGACCTGATGGCCAGGGGCGTAACTTTCAATCTGCTCCAGATGGCCAAGCGAATTGGCCCGCAGTGCAAAGCCGACGAACACGAACATCTGCCTGGGGAGAAAAGTCTCACCCTGGACTGCATCGCTATCGATGATAGTAGGAGCCATCAAGCCTAACGGCGACGACACAGAGGAACTCTCAATGAAAGGACCAATGTCGGTGTCAAAACCGGCGGATCTCGGGTAGGGGGTCCCGAACTATGCGTCTAAGGTGGATGGTAACATGAGGCAGGGGACACAATGTTTTACCCAGGTTCGGGCCCTCTTGATGGAGGTAAAACCCTACGTCCTGCTTGATTAATATTGATGATATGGGTAGTAAAAGAGTAGATCTACCTCGAGATCGGAGAGGCTAAACCCTAGAAGCTAGCCTATGGTATGATTGTATGTTGTCGTTGTTGTCTCCTACGGACTAAAACCCTCCAGTTTATATAGACACCGGAGAGGGTTAGGGTTACACAAGGTCAGTTACAAAGGAGGAGATATCCATATCCGTATTGCCTAGCTTGCCTTCCACGCCAAGTAGAGTCCCATTTGGACATGAGACGAAGTCTTCAATCTTGTATCTTCATAGTCTAATAGTCCGGCCAATGGAGATAGTTCGGCTGTCCGGAGACCCCCTAATCCAAGACTCCCACAATCCCCTTCCGCAGTGGTACCATGCACTGCTCGAACGAACCGCGTTCGCTCGCTTCAAGGCGGTCCCACACTATGCCTATCTCAAACTCAAGATGCCCGGACCACGCGGCGTTATAACGGTCAATGGAAACATGGAACGCTCCCTCCGTCCTGAGGAGCACACCGTGGCCCTGGCAGCGGAAGTACAGGGCGGCCTTATCAAGCCGACTACTACATCAGCGGCGAAGTCCCCGGACACTAGCAAACGAGTCCGGACTACCCCATAGTACGACAGTCCAGCTCGTCAGGAGCTTGATTAGCAATTCGACCTCCATCTCAGCCCCTACCAAATTGTGGCACATGTACCACGCGTGCATAATTACGACCATGGGAAATGATGGAGGCATAATAAAGATAAAGTCCACAATACGGCTAGACCCTATCTGGACACTCATATTTCCTTTTTATTTTTCTTTTTTCAGGTTCCTTACAACCCACGTCACCTTTTCGACGGTACCAAGGCCTCTTTTCGATGCCTATCATGAAAACACCGATCGATGATCCTCTCGAAGGACAATACACCAAGGGGAAAAAGCAGCGTAGACGCGTGGCAGAGTACCTACAGGGTCTTTAAAGATCACCTCGTCCGTTGAGGGAGTCCTAGATTAGGGGGTCTCCGGACAGCCGGACTATATCCTTTGGCCGGACTGTTGGACTATGAAGATACAAGATTGAAGACTTCGACTTGTGTCCGGATGGGACTTTACTTGGCGTGGAAGGCAAGCTAGGCAATACCGATATGTATATCTCCTCCTTTGTAACCGACCTTGTGTAACCCTGGACCCCTCCGGTGTCTATATAAACCGGAGGGTTTTAGTCCGTAGGACAACAGACAATCATACCATAGGCTAGCTTCTAGGGTTTAGCCTCTTTGATCTCGTGGTAGATCTACTCTTGTAATACTCATATCATCAAGAACAATCAAGCAGGACATAGGGTTTTACCTCCATCAAGAGGGCCCGAACCTGGGTAAACATCGTGTCCCCTGCCTCCTGTTACCATCCGCCTTAGACAGACAGTTCGGAACCCCCTACCCGAGATCCACCGGTTTTGACACCGACATTGGTGCTTTCATTGAGAGTTCCACTGTGCCGTCACCATTAGGCTTGATGGTTCCTTCGATCATCGCTAGCGATGCGGTCGAGGGTGAGGCTTTCCTCCCCGGACAGATCTTCATATTCGGCGGCTTTGCACTGCGGGCCAATTCGCTTGCCATCTGGAGCAGATTGAGAGCTACGCCCCTGGCCGTCAGGCCAGATTTGGAAACTTGAACTACACGGCCGACATCCGCAGAGGCTTGATCTTCGACGGATTCGGGCCCATGTCGGACGCACCATACAGTTGTGACGAGCAGGACATAACTCTGCCGTTGGACAATGTTCGGGAGATCGCATCCGCAACTACTCCGTCCATCAATCCGGAGCAAGTCGAGCCATCCAAGAGCGGGGGGATGGACCCCGCCATGGAGGCCGCTCTCTCAGTGGCGATAGAGCCGGATACTGACTTCACCCCTTACGAGAGCTGTGTCGCCCAACCACTGGATTCATCTCCGGCCATGGACTCTGAGCCGCTCATATCCACGCCGGTCGAGTCCGACTGGGCATCGATCATGGAGTTCACCTCTGCGGATATCTTTTAGCACTCACCTTTTGGAGATGTGCTAAATTCATTAAGGTCCCTCTCCCTGTCAGGAGAACCATGGCCGTACTATGTCCGGCTAGAATGGGATGCGGACGACGAAGAAATTCGCTGCCGACCCACCACCCACTTAGTAGCCACTGTCGATGACTTAACCGACATGCTCGACTTCGGCTCCGAAGACTTCGACGGTATGGATGACGAAGCCGGAGACGAACAGGATCCACCGCCCTCGCGGCATTGGACCGCCACCTCATCATATGATATATACATGGTGGACACCCCCAAAGAACCCAATGGCGACGAGACAGTGGAGGATGACCCCTCCAAGAAGCAACCCAAGCGTCGACGTCAATAGCGCCGCTCTAAGTCCCGCCATAGCAAAAACAACGATAATAATAGTCCACGTGACTCTGGAAGAAACGGCAACTGCACCACCCCGGTGGCAGAACATGATCAAGATGTAAACTGCACACATAGCACAGATCCGATGTCCGAACACGATGACGCCAAAGATAAGCCTCATCAATCCCCGTCTAGGGAAGAAAACAGTCCGGACGAAGATGCACACATCATCCCGGAAACGCACTTGGAGCAAGAAAACCTCCGCAGAAGGCTTATTGCCACAGCGAGGAGCCTGAAGAAACAAAAACAAAGGCTCAAGGTTGCAAGATACGCTCAACAGCAAGTGGAACAAAGTAACGAAGTATGCTGGAAGTTACCATCAAAATAGCTATCCAAAGCACAAGCTATTACCGGAATTCGACGATGAGGCCTTAGAGCCCATACAGCCGAAAAGTGATACGGCCAACCGGCCGGATCCACCACCCTGTGAACGCGATAGAGCGGCTAACAAAGTGACGCATAAGTCAACACATGATTCACGTGAGAACTTGCGTCAAAAATCCGGCGCGACCAGATCTATCTATGGATCTAGGAAGCGCGCTACGGTACACAACCAACGCCAAATACTACAACCGTCCGAACACCATGGCGCATCCCAATACAGGCGTGCCACACACCCCTTATGTTTCACTGATGAGGTGCTGGATCACGAATTCCTAGAGGGATTCAAACCGGGGATCATAGAGGCGTACGACGGAACCACAGACCCTGGAGTCCGGATAGAGGACTTCATCCTCCATATTCATATGGCTTGTGGAGATGATCTCCATGCCATTAAATACTTGCCCCTCAAGCTTAAAGGGCCATCTAGGCACTGGCTGAAAAGCCTCCCCGAAAACACCATTGGAAGTTGGGAGGAGCTTGAGGACGCTTTCCGGGCCAATTTTCAAGGGACTTATGTCCGACCTCCGGATGCAGACGATTTAAGTCATATAATCCAACAGTCCGAAGAGTCCACCCGAAAGCTTTGGAACAGGTTCCTCACCAAGAAGAACCAAATCGTTGACTGTCTGGACGCCAAAGCTTTAGCAGCTTTTAAACACAGCGTTCGAGACGAATGGCTCGCCAGACACCTCAGTCAAGAAAAACCGAGAACAATGGCAGCCCTAACAAGCCTCATGACCCGCTTTTGTGTAGGCGAGGACAGCTGGTTGGCCCATAGTAGCACCAGCGACCCAAGCACATCCGAAGTCAGGGCTGGCAATGCTAAACCACGACACAACAAAAACAAGCATCGAAATAAAGAAGGTAGCCCAGATAACACGGCAGTAAACGCAGGATTCAGGGGCTCCCGACCAGGTTAGCGGAAAAAGCCATTCAAAGGCAGCAGAGAAGGACAATCTGGCCTAAACAAAATTGTTGACAAACTCTGTCAGATTCACGGCACCCAAGACAAACCTGCAAATCATATCCACATAGAATGTTGGGTCTTCAAGCAGGCCGGTAAGCTAAACGCCGAATACAAAGGGGAAGAGACACCAAGTGAAGACGAGGATGAACCTCGCCAGCAAAACACTGGAGGACAGAAAAAGTTCCCACCAGAGGTTGAAACAGTTAAGATAATCCATGTGACAAAGAGGAGAAGCAATCATGCACTCCGATGCACACGCGCCATAGAGCCCGTCACCAGTAGGTTCGACCACTGGTTTGCATGCCCGATCACTTTTGATCGTCAGGATCACATTACAAATATCCGGCGCTAAGGACTGACGGCCTTGGTGCTAGACCCAATAGTGAATGGGTACCATTTCACACGGGTCCTCATGGACGGTGGCAGTGACCTAAATCTGAGATATCAGGACATAGTCCGCAAAATGGGGATAGACCCGACACAAATAAGCCACAGTAATACTACCTTCAAGGGAGTAATACCAGGCCAAGAGGTCCGCTGTGTGGGCTTTCTACCACTAGAGTAGTATTCGGTTTTCCCGATAACTTCCGAAGCAAAATGTTAACTTTTCACATCGCTCCATTCTGAAGTGATTATCAAGCACTACTCGGAAGGGTGGCTTTTGCTTGTTTTACCGCAGTACCGCATTATGCTTTTCTCAAGCTCAAGATGCCCGATCCATGTGGCATCATCACAGTTAGCGAAAATACCGAATTGTTTTTACGTACGGAAGAGGATGCGGCGGCTCTAGCAGCCGCAAACTAAGACGGCCTCACCAACCAGAAAAATGGCAGGTCGTCAAGACCACGGACACGGTTAGACGAATCCGGCGTTCCATCATATATACATGAGATTGGTTTTCGAACCCTCATAAAATGACACCAGGGGCTTCCCGTGTGTAATCAGGGCCAGCCCGGCTCAACTTGGTTTCTCTTGAATTTTGATAGTTCATTGATAATAACCAACTCTTCTCTTTTTTGGCATGGCAACTTTCACCTAAGTTCTTCCTTTTGCAGATGACAATCGCGCTGCACCCATCCAGGACACGGCACAACGGAGACATGGGTGTAGACATGCAGCAGGGACCCGCCCAAAGGTTTCTTTTTAGATTAAGACCCTGTGTAAACCTTTTTTACTGTCTCTTGTTGCTCACATCCTCCGGATACTCCACACAACCGAGAAGGATGCTGGCGTTATTGGCATGTGGCCACGCCAGGATTTTGCATGTACCTGGACACATGGGGTTTCTTATTAAGGGCATTGTTTAGCCCGGTATATGTTATAAAGACCGAACACCTTAGGGAGTGTTCGGCGTCGCGAGTTTGGACCTATATGCATCAGCTCTGAATCATGTCTTTGGTCAAATGTTGGGCTTGCCCGGCTCCCACATTTTGGTACCTTATGTTCCGTTATATCGGCTAAGGTAGCACTAGGAGAACTATTGCTATTGTGCCCTGGTTCATCCGGATGAGCACCTCAGTAGAGAAAGCTGAAAACTGACTGTCATGATATAGCGAGAGACTGTTCAACCACTTGATGACTCATCGGAATCTTCGGGATTCCTCCACATTAACGAAGGGCCGTTTCCCGGTCACGTACGTTTGTGCCCTGTATTCGGACAAGCGCAGAAGTACCACGGGCTACATAGTAGCCCCACTGTCAAACTCCTATGGCTAAGTGAAAGTGTTAAAGCAATATAGTCCGACTGCCGAGTTCGCTACGCTATCACCTCCTTAACGGACCAAGACGTTGGATCAAGTGTGGATATGCATCTCTTGCAAACACCCCCGCATTATATGCATGGGGGCGGAAGCCGACGATTGCAAACTTTCAGGTTATACACCTATATACATAAACGGCCGCACAGGAGGCACCATAGTACTTTCGGGCAAAAGTAGAAATACAGCCTTGACAATTCAATAAATCATTGTTTTTCAGTGGGAATACATGTCACTTGAACATAACATTCTTCGAGCACTGAGCCTCTATCGAACGAGCGCCTTCAAGAACTGCTTCAAAGTAGTGCTCGGCAGCCACTCGGCCTACGGCCGAACCTTGTGTCGCAACACTGGTGGCCTCCATCTCTGCCCAGTATGGCTTGACACGGGCAAAGGCCATCCGCGCACCCTCTATGCATGCCGATCTCTTTACAGCATCGATGCGTGGCACAGCACCAAGGAATTGTTGCACTAAGCTAAAGTAGCTATTTAGCATTGGCCCTCTCGACCACAGGTGATCCACAACGGACCTCATGGCAAGTCCGGACAACCTATGGAGCTCGGCCCACTCGGCCAATCGCTCATTCAACAGCAGCGGACGGACTGGAGCGTGGAACTGTGACCAGAACAACTTTTCCACTTCAGGACCTTTCTGATCCCTAAAGTACTCGGCCGCATCAGCAGCACTTGAAGCCAAATCCATGTACGTGTTCGCAGAACTCCATAGCCGGTCCAGAGGAGCATACTTCGGATCTTCGAACTTAGTCCGCAACAAGAAGGGCTTCCCAGACACGATATCTGCAGCTTGGTTCGGCTCCTTCTTCGTCGCTCTAATTTTGGAGCGGGCTTCCATGGCAGCCACCTGGGCCTTCTCTAGGTCCGTCGCCTTCGCCCAGTTCTCTTCTTCAAGAAGCTGGTAATGGTCAGCGGCATCTTTTAACTCTACAATCATCTTGGCTATTTTTTCCTTGCTCTCGCAATGTGTGCCTTGTTCGGCCCTTAATTCTTCGGCCGCCTTTCAAATGGCCGCATTGCTATTCCTTGCTTGCTCCTTGGCTCGGGCAAGCTCCGCCCGAAGGGTCTCCACGGTGGCAGCTCCATCTGCAGCCACAACACATTAAAGATACTGGCATCATGCTACTCTTATTATGTGACGACCACCAGCAAAATCACTCACCACGTGCCTCGTCAAGCCGCTTGTTGACAAGCACGATGTCAGCATCTGCCGCATCCAGTTGCCGCTTTAGCTCGGCAAACCCATCATTCCTGCTAGCCACCGGAGCTTCAGCCACCTACACATAAAGGCGGCCTGGTTGTTACCTGGAACTATGATCCTCTATTTTCCGCCATTCTCGACGACAACCAGAGTCTCAAGGGCTACTATCTGCATAGGGCACACCTAACGTATGCGGTACTGTTAAAAACATACACTAGTCCACGTACCTCGAAGCCTTTCAGCAGACTCATAAAGGCTTCATGCAAACTGCTTTCAGTGGATGAAATCCTTTCAATTACCGTACCCATTAGCGTATGATGCGCTTCCGAGACGGCAGCTTGCCCCAGAAGATACTTCAGCGCGTCCGACTGCACACTGTACGGACCCTTGCTGTCGCTATCCTTAGGAGCCGGATACTGGGGACTCCGGGCAGCCAAAGGGTTATCCTCTAGCCCTAGTGGATCTGGAGATACCCTTCTTGACGACACTTCAAGGTCGCCTGCTTCCTGAGCCTGGGTGTCCGGGGGAGGCGTTTTGCTCTCCATCATCTCCGGAAGAAGATCCCCCGAAGATGAGCTCTGTTGAGAAGGGCTGCGATCCGGACTACAATTTATAAACATCAGTTATTGTCTTCGGAAGTAAGGTAGGATGTTTTCACTATTAAGTAGTTTTCGATTACTTACAGCTCGGTAGAGGGCTGATCCCCGCGCGGACATTGTGTGGCAAGAATACCCTCCGAGGCAGGACCCTCTGCCGGAGATTTCTTCTCCCGTTTGGAAGCCTTAGTTTCTGGATTTTCCGAGGTAGTCGTCTTCCTTCCCCGGGGAGAGAGAATGTCATATTCTTCCCCTTGGGTACCCTCCCTCGCGGAGGCGCTCATTCCCTCGGTTGGAATAAATAGCGAAGGAGGCCCGCTTTCACTCTATTTATCCCCCCTTTACCTTCCTTTGAGGGCACTAGATAAGGTGCTGGTTCGAGCATATTTTCTAGCACCGGATTGTCTAAGCCCTCGGGAAGGGGGGCCAAACACCGGATCATCTTCGCCCTTGTTATCCACTCCTGGTCAAAGAGTGACTCTTCAGAATGATGTCATGATAAATAAAAGGACAGTGTGTTCGGTCATGGGATTTGTCGGTGTCAAAACCGGCGGATCTCGGGTAGGGGGTCCCGAACTGTGCGTCTAAGGCAGATGGTAACATGAGGCAGGGGACACGATGTTTTACCCAGGTTCGGGCCCTCTTGATGGAGGTAAAACCCTACGTCCTGCTTGATTTATTCCTGATGATATGAGTATTACAAGAGTTGATCTACCACGAGATCAGAGAGGATAAACCCTAGAAGCTAGCCTATGGTATGATTGTATGTTGTCCTACGGACTAAAACCCTCCGGTTTATATAGATACGGAGAGGGTTAGGGTTACACAAGGTCGGTTACAAAGGAGGAGATATACATATCCGTATTTCCTAGCTTGCCTTCCATGCCAAGTAGAGTCTCATCCGGACACGAGACGAAGTCTTCAATTTAGTATCTTCATAGTCCAACAGTCCGGCCAAAGGATATAGTCCGGCTGTCCGAAGACCCCTAATCCCGGAATCCCTCAGTAGCCCCTGAACCAGGCTTCAATGGCGATGAGTCCGGCGTGCAGTGTTGTCTTCAGCATTGCAAGGCGGGTTCCTTCTCCGGATATACCACAGAAGAGTTCAAATAAAAGGATAGTGTCCGACCCTGCAAAACAAGTTCCACATACCAACTTAGAGAGAATAATATTTCCACAAATCTTAATCTGCTGACACGCTTTGGCAACATGACATTAGGCCATGGCTCGGTGATTTATTCGAACCGTTTTTCCTCAACCAGCTCCACACATAACGTGAGGCGGTTTCTTGACACGTCTTGTCAAAGCAGAGATCGTGTTCCCCTAATTACGGGATTCTCATCAATACGGTCGTGGGTAACCCAACCGTGCCTAGGACTCCTAGATTTTAGGCAAGTCCCAAACGGCCACTAGGAGGATGCTTGATATTCACCATCTTTATAAAGGGACAAGGCTTTTACTTTTTCCCTCTCGTGCTCAATCGAATCCTTCCCCCGCCTCGAGTTCTAACACCCAAAGGCCCAGGTCAGGTGCTTCAGACCCTCAATCATGTCCGGATCTAGCCTTCAAGGCCGGTGGATGCCCTCCTCCGTTACGGAAGAGGATATCAAGAAGTTGAGGGAGGCCAGATACCTGACCGCCGAGGTTCCGCATCGGCTGCCTGCCCGAGGGCAGGTCGTCCCTACTCCCGAACCCAACGAGAACATTGTGTTCATCTCCCACTTCCTCCAAGGTCTAGGCCTCACTCTGGATCCCTTCATTAGGGGTTTGATGTTCTATTACGGGCGAGATTTCCGCGATCTAGCCCCGGTCTCCTTTCTCCATATCTCGGCATTTATTGTCGTATGTGAGGCCTTCCTCCGCATTACCCCTCACTTCGGCCTGTGGCTCAAGACCTTTGACGTGAAGCCGAAGATGGTCGAGGGGCAGCATGTAGCGTCTGGAGGCGCATTAATAAGCAAGATCGCTAGAGCTCCATGGCCAAAGGGTTCCTTTCCAGAGGTGTCCGGATTATGGAAACGGGAGTGGTTTTACATCACAGCTCCCAGAAGTGCCAAGTGGGTGGCTGCCCCTGCTTTCTGCTCAGGCCCTCCACCACAACTGATGTCATGGATTAGCAGAGGGCTGAGCTGGGGTCCAGCCAAGGACGTGCCTATACTGCAGAGCCGCATTCAAGATCTCTTCGAAGGAGATTTCAGTCTGGTTATGGTGGTGCAAGTCATGCTGGTTCGTCGAGTCCAGCCTTGCAAACACTGGCCCCTCCGCATGTTGGAGTTCAACCCAGAAGGACCGTGCACTATTCAGAATTTCCTTGGCCTGACGCACGAGGAGATGTATAAATCATTCTTCAGACCCCAAATAGAGTGTCCGAATACTACCGAGGACGTGGGCCTGAGCAGCAACCGCACCGCCGACCAAGTAAGTAATCGTCTAGCCGAACACACCGTCTTTCATTTATCATGACGTCATTCCGAGAAATCGCTCTTTGACCAGGACTGGCTAACAAAGGCGAAGACGATTCGATATTCGGCCCCACTTCCTGAGGGTTTGGACAATCCGATACTGGAAAAGATGCTCGAGCTAGCACCCTGCCCGGCGCCCTCAAAGGAAGATAAAGGGGGGAATAATGAGGGCGAAAGTGGGCCCCCACCGCTACCAATTGCAACCGAGGGAATAAGTGCCTCCATGAAGGAGGATAACCAAGGGGAAGAATCTGACATTCTCTCGCTCCGGGGAAGGAAGAGGACTGCCTCTAAAGAGCCGGAAACCAAGGCTTCCAAACGGGAGAAGAAGTCTCCACCAGAGGGTCCTGCCTCGGAGGGTGCTCTTGCCGCATAGAGTCCGCGTGGGGATTAGCCCTCTAACGAGCCGTAAGTGATAAAAAATGCTTAATAGTAAAGATATTATACCTTACTTCTGAGGAAAATAACCGAAGCGTTTATCTTGCAGTTCGGATCTTAGCCCTTCTCAAGAGAGCTCGTCTTCAAGGGATCTTCTTCCGGAGATGATGGAGAGCGAAACGCCTCCCCCGGACTCCCCCGCTCAAGAAGCGGGCGACCTTGATGTGTCGTCATGGAGGGCCTCCTCGGGTCCGATGGGGCCAGAAGATAATCCTATGGTCACCCGAAGTCCCCAGTATCCGGCCCTTGAAGAGGGCAAACAAAAGAGTCCGGCGCCGTCTGGTATGCGGTCGGACGCACTGAGGGATCTGCTGAAGCGAGCGACCATCTCGGAAGAACACCGTATGTTGATGGGCACGGTGTGGAAAGGATTTCGTCCGCCGAAATAGGGTTGCATGACGCCTTTATGAGTCTACTAACGGGCTTTGAGGTACGTAAAATGATATACATTTGTGATAGTACCGCACATTTTTAGGTGTGCCCTGTGTAGGTAGTAGCTCCTAAGACTCTGGTTGTCGTTGAGAATGGTGGCAAACAGAGGATCGTAGTCCCAGGTAATAACCATACCGCTTTTATGTGCAGGTGGTGGAAGCTCCGGTGGCTAGCCGGACTAATGAGTTTGCCGAACTAAAGCGGCAACTGGATGCGGTAGATGCCGACATCGAGCTTGTTAACAAGCGGCTTGACGAGGCACAAGGTAAGTGATGTTTTATGGTGAATGTCACATAGGAAGAGTAGCGTGATGCCAGTATCTTTAATATGTTGTGACTGCAGATGGAGCTGCCACCGTGGAGACCCTTTGGGCGGAACTTGCCCGAGCCAAAGAACAAGCAAGGAGTAGTAATGCGGCTGCTTTGAAGGCGGCCGAAGAGTTGAGAGCCGAGAAGGCCGCGCATTGCGAGAGCAAAGAGAAAATGGCCAAGATGGCTGTAAAGTTAAAAGACATGGCCGACCATTGCCAGTTCCTTCAAGAAGAAAACCGAGTGAAGGCGACAGACCTTGAAAAGGCCACGATGGCGACCAAAGACACCCGCTCTGCTATGAGAGCGAAGAAGGAGGAGCTGCATGAAGCCGGGGATATTGTGGCTGGGAAGCCCTTTATGCTGTGGAGGAAGTTCGGAGATCCGCGGTATGCCCCTCTGGATCGGCTGTGGAGTTCGGCAGACGCATATCTGGACTTGGCGGCGAGCGTGGTCGATGCGGCCGATACTTCCGAGATCAAACAGATTGTGAAGTTGACAAGCGGTTCTGGTCGCAGTTTAACGTTCCAGAGCGTCCGCTTCCATTGACTGATCAGCTAGCCGAATGGGCCGAACTCAATAGGTTGTCTGGACTCACCATGAGGTCTGTCGTGGATCAGCTGTGGCCGGAAAGGCCAAAGCCGAACAACTATTTTAGCCTGGTGCAGCACTTCCTTGGTGTGGTGCCGTGCATCAATGCGATGAAGAGGTCGGCATGCATGGAAGGCTCGCGGATAGGCCTTGCCCGTGTCAAAGCATACTGGGCGGAGATGGATGCTACCACTGTTACGGCGCAGGGTTCGACCATAGGCCGAGTGGCTGCCGAGCACTATTTTGAAGAAGTTCTTGAGGGTGCTCGTTTGATAGAGGCCCAGTCTCGAAGAATATTATGTTTCAGTGACATGTATTCCCATTGTAAAAACAATGTTTTAGTAAATTTATCAAGGTTGTATTTATACTTTTGCCCGAAAGTAATATGATCCCTCCTGTGTGGCCGTTTACGTATGTATATCCTGAAAGATTGCAGTCATCGGCTTCAGCCCCCACGCATATAATGCAGGGGTGTTCGCAGAAGACGCGTGTTCACACTTAATTCAATGTCTTGGTCCTATTAAGGAGGTGATAGCGCAGCGAACTAGGCAACCGGACTATAATGCTTTAACACTTTCACTTAGCCTGAGGAGTTTGATAGTGGGGATACTATATAGCCCCTGGTGGCTCCGCACTCACCCGAATTCGGGGTGCCTACATGCCTGGCCGGGAAACGGCCCTTCGTTAAGGCGGAGGAATTCTAAGATTCCGATAGGTCATTGAGTGGTTGACCAGTCTGACGCTATATCATGACAGTCAGTTTTCGGCTTTCTCTACTGAGGTGCTCGTCCGGATGAACCAGGGCACAATCGCAGTAGTTCTCCTGGTGCTGCCTTAGCCGATAGAGCGGAACGTAAGGCAGAAAAACACAGGAGCTGGGCAAACCCAACATTTGACCAAAGACATGATTCAGAGTTGATGCATATAAGTCCAAACTCGCGACGCTGAACACTCCCTAAGGTATTCGGTCTTTATGGTGTAAACCGGGCCTAAACAGTGCCCTTTGTAAGAAGCCCCTGGTGTCCAGGTATGTGCATTACTCTGACGTGGCCACATGCCAAGACGTCAACATCCTTCTCAATTGTACTGAGAATCCGAGGGATGTGTATCAACAAGAGACAGTAAAAAACGTTGACGCAGGGTCTTAATCTAGAAAGAATCCTTGGAATGGATCCCTGCTGCACGTCTGCGCCTATGTCTCCGTTGTGCCGTATCCTGGACGGTTGTAGCATGATGGTCATCTGTAAAAGAGAGGAACTTAGGTGAAAAGATGTCGTGCAAAAAGGTAGGTTTAAAGATCCATGTATAATTCAAGATTAGTAAAAATTGCCACTTGTCTGTGCGCGTTGAGCCCCTTGTATTTGTAATAGGGTTGTGGCCATCAAACCTGTATGAATTACATATAGCTGCGTCGAACTCGTCTAACCATGTCCGTAGTCTTGACGACCTATCGAATGCTTTAGTTGGTGAGGCCGTTTTAGTGTGCGGCTGCCAAGGCAGCCGCACTCTCTTCGGCGCGTAGGGATCGCTCAATATTTCCATTTACTGTAATGATGCCACGTGGACCGGGCATCTTAAGCATGAGGGAAGCGTAATGCGGTATTGCATTAAAGCGAGCAAAAGCTTCATGTCCAAGTAGTGCTTGATAGCCACTTTGGAACGGAGCAATGTGGAAGGTTAAATTTTCACTATAGAAGTTAACGGGGAAGCCAAATACAACCTCTACTAGTAGGGATCCCGTGCAATGAGCCCCTGGGCCTGGCGTTACTCCTTTAAGGGTAGTATTGGTGTGGCAAATTTTCGTTGGGTCTATCCCCATTTTGCGGATTGTGTCCTGATATATCAGGTTTAGACTGCGATCACCGTCCATCAGGACTCGTGTGAAGTGGTATCCGTCAATTATTGGATCTAATACCAAGGTAGCCCATTCTGCGCGCCGGATACTTGCCGAGTAATCCTGATGGTCGAAGGTGATCGGTTGAGACGGCCAGTGGCAGAACTCCGCGGTGATAGGCCCTTGGGCATATTTATCTAGGGGTGCCGCTTTGTTTCTCCCCTTTATCACGTGTAACACGTTTACTGTTTTGACTTCCGGTGGAAATTTCTTCTGTTCCCCAGTGCTTTGCTTGCGAGGCTCATCCTCGTCTTTGCTTGGTGTATCCTGCCCCTTATGTTCGGCATTGAGCTTGCCGGACTATTTGAAGACCCAACATTCTCTGTGGGTGTGATTTGCAGGTTTATCAGGGGTGCTATGGATCTGACATATTTGGTCCAGAATTTTGTCTAGGCTGGACAGTTCATCTCTGGCACCTTTAGAGGGCGGCTTTTGCTGGCCTAGCCGAGAGCTTCTGAATCCGGCGTTTACCGCCGTGCTCTTCGGGCTGTCTTCTTTATTCCGGTGCTTATTATTTTTGTTGCGTCGTGATTTCCCGTTTCCATCTCTAACTTCGGATGTACTTGGGTCGCTGGTGCTGCATCGGGCTAGCCAGCTGTCCACGCCCATGCAAAAGCGGGTCATGAGGCTTGTTAATGCTTCCATTGTTCTCGGCTTTTCTTGGCCGAGGTGTCTGGCAAGCCATTCTTCTTGGACGCTGTGTTTAAAAGTTGCCAAGGCTTCAGCGTCCGGACAATCGACTATTTGGTTCTTTTTAGTAAGAAACTTGTTCCAAAGCTTTCGGGCTGACTCTCCGGGCTGTTGTGTTATATGACTTAAATCGTCCGCATCCGGAGGTCGGACATAAGTCCCTTGAAAATTTTCCCAAAAAGCATCTTCGTGCTCTTCCCAGCTTCCAATGGAGCTTTCGGGGAGGCTTTTAAGCCAGTGTCGAGCTGGCCCTTTGAGTTTGAAGGGTAAATACTTAATGGCATGGAGATCATCTCCTCGAGCCATACGGATATGGAGGATATAGTCCTCAATCCAGACCCCGGGGTCTATTGTTCCGTCGTATGCCTCTATGTTTATGGGTTTGAATCCCTCTGGAAATTCATGGTCCAGCACCTCGTCGGTGAAACATAGGGGGTGTGCGGCACCCCTGTATCTGGATGTACCGCGTTCTTCGGATGTTTGTTGTGTTGCATCGTATGCTGGAGCGTGCTTTCCTGGTCCATAGATGGATCTGGTTGCACCGTCCTTTTGATGCGAGCCCTTGCGTGGATCGCGTATTGGCTTATGTGTGGCGTTGTTTGCCGCTCTATGTTGGCCGTGAGGTCATCTATCTGGCCAGATGGCCGTTTTAATTTTTGGTTGCGGGGGATCTAAGGCCTCCTCATCGAATTCAGGTAGCAACTTCCGATTCAGGTAGCTCTTGGTGGGGCGATTACCGCCGTACTTCGCTGTTGTGTCGAGTACTTTACTCCATCTGATTCTGAGTGTGTCTTGCGCAGCCTTGAGCATTTGCTTCTGATTTTTTAGACTCCTCGCGGTGGCAACAAGCCTTTGACGGGCATTTTGTTGCTCCGGGTGTCTGTCCGGTGTGATGTCGTCCGGACTATTGTGTTTGACAGAGTCGGGTTGTTCGGTTTGATTCTCCGTGTTGCCGTGGTCCGGCGATGGTTCACCCTGCTCTAACGCTGGGTCTATATGATCGTTGTTTCTGCTGAGGCGGGATTTGGGGCGGCGCTTATGCTGCCGCTTTGACTGCTTCTCGAGGGGACAACCCTTTGTTGCGTCCTTCCGTTCCTCGTCGTCGTTTTGTTTTGGTGTGTCCACCATGTATACGTCATGTGATGAAGTGGGCATACAGTGCCCTGTGGGCAGTGGTTCCTGTTCGTCTCCTGCATCGTCGTCCATACCGTCGATGTCTTCGGAGTCGAAGTCGAGCATGTTGGTTAAGTCATCAACATTGGCTACTAAGTGGGTGGTGGGTGGGCGGCGAATTTCTTCGTCATCCGCATCCCAATCCTGCCGGACATAGTTCGGCCAGGACTCTCCTTACAAGGAGAGAGACTTTAATGAATTCAGTATGTCGCCGAAGGGCGAGTGCTGAAAGATATCCGCGGAGGTGAACTCCATGATTGGCACCCAGTCGGATTTGATAGGCACGGGCGCAGGCGGTTTGGAGTCCGTGGCCGGGGAAGGATCCGGCAGTTTGGCAACACGACTCTCGTGAAGGGTAAGGTTGATATTCGGCTCGATCGCCGCTGAGGATACGGCATCCGTGACGGGGTCTATCCACCCGTCCATGGATGGCGCAACTGGCTCCGAATTGAGGCTCGGAGCAGCTGCCGGTGCAATCTCCTGAATATGGTCTGATGGTAGAGCTAAATCGCACTCATCGTGACCGCGTGGCGCACAAGGCAGGGGCTCGAATCCGTCGAAGATCAAGTCTCCGCGGATATCGGCCATGTAATTTAAGCTTCCAAACCTGACCTGATGGCCAGGGGCATAGCTTTCGATCTGCTCCAGATGGCCAAGCGAGTTGGCCTGCTGTGCGAAGACGCCGAACACAAAGATCTCTCCGAGGAGAAAAGTCTCACCTTGGACTACATCGCTATCGATGATAGAAGGAGCCATCAAGTCTAACGGCGACGACACAGAGGAACTCTCAATGAAAGCACCAATGTCGGTTCAAAACCGGCGGATCTCAGGTAGGGGGTCCCGAACTGTGCGTCTAAGGCGGATGGTAACAGGAGGCAGGGGACACGATGTTTTACTCAGGTTCGGGCCCTCTTGATGGAGGTAAAACCCTACGTCATGCTTGATTTATTGTTGATGATATGACTATTACAAGAGTTGATCTACCACGAGATCGGAGAGGCTAAACCCTAGAAGCTAGCCTATGGTATGATTGTATGTTGTCCTACAGACTAAAACCCTCCGGTTTATATAGACACCGGAGAGGGTTAGGGTTACACAAGGTCGGTTACAAAGGAGGAGATATACATATCCGTATTGCCTAGCTTGCCTTCCACGCCAAGTAGAGTCCCATCCGGACACGAGACGAAGTCTTCAATTTAGTATCTTCATAGTCCAATAGTCCGGCCAAAGGATATAGTCCGGCTGTCCGGAGACCCCTAATCCTGGACTCCCTCGGGATTACTTACTTGGGCAGCGGGGCGGTTGCAGCTCAGGCCCACGTCCTCGATGGTGTCCGGACACTCTATTTGAGGTCCGAAGAATGATTTGTACATCTCCTCATGCGTCATGCCGAGGAAATGCTGAATAGTACGCGGTCCTTCCGGGTTGAATTCCCACATGCGGAGGGGCCGGCGTTTGCAAGGTTGGACTCGACGAACCAGCATAACTTGCATTACCATAACCAGACTGAAATCTCCCTCGAAGAGATCTCAGATACAGCTCTGCAGCATTGGCATGTCCTTGACTGGACCCCAGCTCAGCCCCTTGCTGATCCATGACATCAGTTGTGGTGGGGGGGCCGAGCGAAAGGTGGCGGCAGCTACCCACTTGGCACTTCGGGGAGCTGTGATGTAGAACCACTCCCGCTGCCACAATCCGGACACCTTTGGGAAGGAACCCTCTGGCCATGAAGCGTCAGTGATTTTGCTTATCAAAGCACCTCCGCACGCTGCGTGCTGCCCCTCGATCATCTTCGGCTTCACATCGAAGATCTTGAGCCACAGGCCGAAGTGAGGGGTAATGCGGAGGAATGCCTCACATACGACAATAAATGATGAGATGTGAAGAAGGGAATCCGGGACCAGATCATGAAAATCCAGCCCGTAATAGAACATAAGACCCCTAACAAAGGGATCCAGAGCGAGGCCTAGTCCTCGGAGGAAGTGGGAGATGAACACAACACTCTCATTGTGTTCGGGAGTAGGGACGACCTGCCCTCGGGTAGGCAGCCTGTGCGAAATTTCGGTGGTCAGATATCTGGCCTGTCTCAACTTCTTGATGTCCTCCTCTGTGACGGAGGAAGGCATCCACCGACCTTGAAGGTTGGATCCGGACATAGTTGAAGGTCCGAAGCACCTGACCTGAGCTTTGCGTGTTAGAACTCGAGGCGGGGGAAGGATTTGATTGATCGCGGGAGGGGAAAAAGAAAAAGCCTTGTCCCCTTTATAAAGAGGGTGAATATCAGGCGTCCTCCTCATGGCCGTTTGAGACTTACCTAAGATCTAGGAGTCATACCAACAGGCATGGTTGGGTTACCCATGTCTCTATTGATGAGAATCCCGTGATAAGCGGAACACAATCTCTGCTTTGACAAGACGTGTCAAGGAAACCGCATTGCGTTATGTGCGGGGCTGGTTAAAGAAAAACGGTTTAAATAATGACCGGGCCATGGCGTGATGTCATGTTGTCAAAACGTGTCAGCAGATTAGATTTGTGGAAATATTATTCTCTCTATGGTGGTATGTGGAACTTATTTTGCAGGGTCGGACACTATCCTCATATTCAAACTCTTCCATGGTGTATTCGAAGGAGGAACCCGCCTTGCAATGTCGAAGACAACACTGCGCGCCGGACTCATCATCATTGAATCCTGGTTCAGGGGCTACTAAGGGAGTCCTGGATTAGGGGGTCTCCGGACAGTCGGACTATTATATCCTTTGGCCAGACTGTTGGACAATGAAGATACAAGATTGAAGACTACGTCTCGTGTCCGGATGGGACTTTACTTGGCGTGGAAGGCAAGCTAGGCAATACGGATATGTATATCTCCTCCTTTGTAACCGACCTTGTGTAACCCTGGCCCCCTTCGGTGTCTATATAAATTGGAGGGTTTTAGTCCATAGGACAACAGACAATCATACCATAGGCTAGCTTCTAGGGTTTAACCTCTCTGATCTCGTGGTAGATCTACTCTTGTAATACTCATATCATCAAGAACAATCAAGCAGGATTTTACCTCCATCAAGAGGGCCCGAACCTGGGTAAACATCGTGTCCCCTGCCTCCTGTTACCATCCGCCTTAGACGCACAGTTCGGGACCCCCTACCTGAGATCCGCCGGTTTTGACACCGACATCCGTTTTCAGGACACATACACAGCTTTCCCATGTGCTCGGCATGTAAAATAGCCTTGTTGCTTACTGCACTATTTGTACCAATACGTTTTGAAGTATCAATCAGACTATAATGGAAACAGTTTCTAGCCCAACCTATGCGGTATTGGCCTATCTCTTAATCTGTGTCTCCCTGTTTTTGTCCGATTGTCATGTACACCTCGATACGACTTAAATCGCCAGGGGCTCTATTGAGCCACGTACAAAAAACTAAACAAAGTCCGAACACTTTCACAGTGCAATTCGGCGTCCCGAATATAGCATTATATGCATCGACTCCAAATCATGTCTTTGGTCAATAGTTGGGTTGCCCGGCTCCTGTGGTTACTACCTTACGTTCCGCTTGTTCGGCTAAGGTAGTAAAGGGAGAACTACTGTGATTGTGTTTCCGGTTTATCCGGACAAACACCTCAGTAGAGAAAACTGAAAACTGACTGTCATGATGCGGCGAGAGCTGGTCAGCTATTCGGTGACTAAGTATAAATCTCTTGCGATTTTTTCCGCATTACGCGACAGGCCGGCCTTCACCCGGCCGGGCATCCACAACACCAAGTTCGTATAACCGAACAATACTAGGGGCTACGCCTATACTCCGATTATAAAACTCCTATGGCTAAGTGAGAGCGATAAAGCCATATAATCCAATTGCCCGGTTCGCTGCACTAACACCTCCTTCACGGACCAAGTCACTGGGTCAAGTGTGTTTAGGTGCTATCGCGAACACCCCCGTACTACCTATGTGGGGGCTGAAGCCGATGACTAGCCAATTCTCAGATGTTGTAAACGGCCGCACAGGAGGAAAATATTTTAAAATAAAGCAAGCAATATATCATACATAAGCCTTGTTTCGTAATACAAGATTGGACAACATAGGATACATTTATTCAAAAATGATGTCCTTCGAACACTGTCCCTCTACAATGCGGGATCCTTCTAGGACATCATCGAAATACCGCTCCGGCGTGCGGTGCTCTTTGCCTGCGGGCGGTGCCTTGGTTGCGAGCTTGACAGCGTCCATCTTCGCCCACTGCACTTTGACATGGGCGAAGGCCATCCGCGCACCTTCGATGCAGACTGACTGCTTCACGGCATCAAGACGGGGCGGGCACTGACCAGCCACTTCACGAGCCCAAAGTAGCTGCTGGGTATGGGTTCGGCAGGCTACAGGCGGATTATAAAATCCCTCATGGCCAATCCGTCCACCCTATGCTGTTCGGCCAACTGCTTCAGCTGATCGCTGAGGGGCACGGGATGCTCAAGCACAAGGTACTGCGACCAGAATAGCTTTTTTGTGGAGTTCCCCTCTTCAGCTCGGAAGAACTCAGCAGCATCGGCAACACTCCGGGGCAGGTCCGCAAACGCTCCTGTGGAACTCCAAATCCGGGTTAGTAAGATGTATTTTTTCCTCCAAAATTTGCTCTTCATGTTAAAGGCCTTACCAGCCGCAATTTTCTTCGCCTCCTGGATCTCCCGGCACGCGTTTTGGGCTTCAGTCCGGGCCTCTTGAGCACTTTGGAGGGCCTTTGCAAGTTCGGATTTTTCATCCGATATTTTCTGCTCTAAGGACTCACATTTTCTTATAGCATCCTTCAGCTCTTGATGGATTCCTCCACCCTTGACTCATGTCTTAGGCGGGCGGCTCGTTCCTCCTCCGCCTCTTTCTTGGCCTCGGCCAGCGTGCTTTTGAGGGTATCGACCTCAGATGCGTCAGCTATGAGCAAATTTATAAGACTCATTCAGATGACAAATTATTGCTGATATTATTTTAGAAGCATTTTCGGTATCACATACCATGCTTTTCCGCTAACTTCCGCCTCAGCTCACATGCTTTGGTGGCATCGGTAGTTAACGCCTGCATCGCAGCCTGTTTGGTTCAAATACATATGTGTGTTAATCTCCTGATTGAGTCATTCGATCCTCTGTTCGGCTTTTCCTTGTGAATACCGAATAGAGTCTCAGGGGCTACTATCTATACACAGACACTTTTTCTCATATAACCAAAAGGTATTATATTACGTACCTCAAAGCCTCTCAGAAGGCTAGTATAGGCCTCATTCAATCCACTTTTGGCGGACCGAACCCTTTCAACCACCGTACCCATAAGGGTACGATGTTCTTCTACAATGATGGCACTCTGAAGTACTTCCACCAGAGTATCCGGCGCCTACAGATTGACAGAGGTCGTCGGTGGGATTTGCGCACCCCCTTCTTTCGAAGGAGCTTGCCCAGTTCATTCCGGAGCTGTATAGGTCTCCGGAATAATATTCGGTTGGGGCTGAATTGGGCATGGCCCCCATCGTTAGTCTCCATGGGGATTGATTCCCCCATATTTTCGGTAGCAGGGATATCGCCCTCTGGCGCCACATTGGCAGTGATAACACACAAGTATAGGGGATCGCAACAGTTTTCGAGGGTAGAGTATTCAACCCAAATTTATTGATTCGACACAAGGGGAGCCAAAGAATATTCTCAAGTATTAGCAGCTGAGTTGTCAATTCAACCACACCTGGGAACTTAATATCTGCAGGAAAGTGTTTAGTAGAAAAGTAATATGATAGTAGTGGTAACGGTGGCAAAAGGTAACAGTAGCAAAAGTAATATTTTTGGTGTTTTGTAGTGATGATAACAATAGCAACAGAAAAGTAAATAAGCGAAGAACAATATATGGAAAGCTCGTAGGCAATGGATCGGTGATGGAGAATTATGCCGGATGTGGTTCATCATGCAACAGTCATAACCTAGGGTGACACAGAACTGGCTCCAATTCATCAATGTAATGTAGGCATGTATTCCGAATATAGTCATACGTGCTTATGGAAAAGAACTTGCATGACATATTTTGTCCTACCCTCCCGTGGCAGCGGGGTCCTAGTGGAAACTAAGGGATATTAAGGCCTCCTTTTAATAGAGTACCGGACCAAAGCATTAACACATAGTGAATACATGAACTCCTCAAACTACGGTCATCACTGGGAGTGGTCCCGATTATTGTCACTTTGGGGTGGCCGGATCATAACACATAGTAGGTGACTATGGACTTGCAAGATAGGATCAAAAACTCACATATATTCATGAAAACATAATAGGTTTAGATCTGAAATCATGGCACTCGGGCCCTAGTGACAAGCATCAAGCATAGGAAAGTCATAGCAACATCAATCTCAGAACATAGTGGATACTAGGGATCAAACCCTAACAAAACTAGCTCGATTACATGATAAATCTCATCCAACCCATCACCGTCCAGCAAGCCTATGATGGAATTACTCACGCACGGCGGTGAGCATCATGAAATTGGTGATGGAGGATGGTTGATGATGACGACGACGATGGATTCCCCTCTCCGGAGCCCCGAACAGACTCCAAATCAGCCCTCCTGAGAGAGTTTAGGGCTTGGCGGCGGCTCCGTATCGTAAAATGCGATTAATCCTTCTCTCTATTTTCTTATCCCCGAACACGAATATATGGAGTTGGAGTTGAGGTCGGTGGAGCTCCAGGGGCCCACGAGGTAGGGGGCGCGCCCAGGGGGGCAGTCGTGCCCCCACCCTCGTGGCTAGGGTGTGGGCCCCCTGGCCTTGATTCTTTGCCAGTATTTTTTATTATTTCCAAAAATAATCTCTGTGGAGTTTCAGGTCATTCCGGGAACTTTTGTTTCTGCACATAAATAACACCATGGCAATTCTGCTGAAAAAGTGTCAGTCCGGGCTAGTTCCATTCAAATCATGCAAGTTAGAGTCCAAAACAAGGGCAAAAGTGTTTGGAGAAGTAGATACGACGGAGACGTATCAACTCCCCCAAGCTTAAACCTTTGCTTGTCCTCAAGCAATTCAGTTGACAAACTGAAAGTGATAAAGAAAAACTTTTCAAACTCTGTTTGCTCTTGTTGTTGTAAATATGTAAAGCCAGCATTCAAGTTTTCAGCAAAGATTATGAACTAACCATATTCACAATAACTCTTAGGTCTCATGTTTACTCATATCAATGGCATAATCAACTAGCGATCAATAATAATAAATCTCGGATGACAACACTTTCTCAAAACAATCATGATATGATATAACAAGATGGTATCTCGCTAGCCCTTTCTGAGACCGCAAAACATAAATGCAGAGCACCTTTAAAGATCAAGGACTGGCTAGACATTGTAATTCATGGTAAAAGAGATCCAGTCAAGTCATACTCAATGTAAACTAACAGTAATGAATGAAAATGGCAGCGGTGCTCTCCAACTGGTGCTTTTTAATAAGAGGATGATGACTCAACATAAAAGTAAATAGATAGCCCCTTCGCAGAGGAACGCAGGGATTTGTAGAGGTGCCAGAGCTCGATTTTGAAATAGAGGAGAAATAATATTTTGAGCGGTATACTTTCATTGTCAACATAACAACCAAGAGATGGCGATATCTTCCATGCTACACACATTATAGGCGGTTCCTAAACAGAATGGTAAAGTTTATACTCCCCCTCCATCAACAAGCATCAATCCATGGCTTGCTCGAAACAACGAGTGCCTCCAACTAACAACAGTTCAGGGGAATTTTGTTTGCAATTATTTTGATTTGATTTGCATAAAGCATGGGACTGGGCATCCCGGTGACCAGCCATTTTCTCGTGAGTGAGGAGCGGAGTCCACTCCTCTTGAGAATAACCCGCCTAACATGGAAGATACGGACAGCCCTATAGTTGATACATGAGCTATTCGAGCATACAAAATAGAATGTTTATTTGAAGGTTTAGAATTTGGCACGTACAAATTTACTTGGAACGTCAGATAGATACCACATATAGGAAGGTATGGTGGACTCATATGGAATAACTTTCGGGTTTATGGAATTGGATGCACAAGCAGTATTCCCGCTTAGTACAAGCGAAGGCTAGAAAGAGACTGGGAAGCGACCAGCTAGAGAGCGACAACAGTCATGAACATGCATTAAAATTAATCAACACCGAATGCAAGCATGAGTAGGATATAATTCACCATGAACATAAATATCGTAGAGGCTATGTTGATTTGTTTCAACTACATGTGTGAACATGTGCCAAGTCAAGCCACTCGAATCGCTCAAAGGAGGATACCACCCTATCATACCACATCACAACCATTTTAATAGCATGTTGGCACGCAAGGTAAACCATTATAAGCTCCTAGATAATTAAGCATGGCATAAGCAACTATAATCTCTAATTATCATTGCAAACTTGTTTATTCATAATAGGCTAAATCAGGAACGATGAACTAATCGTATTTTCAAAAAAAAGAGGTCGAGTTCATACCAGCTTCTCCTATCTCAATCAGTCCATCATATATCGTCATAATTGACTTTCACTTGCACGCTCGAATGATGTGAATAATATAACAGTGCACGTGCATTGGACTAAGCTGGAATCTACAAGCATTTAATAAACAGGAGAAGACAAGGCAATATGGACTCATGGTTAAATCAACAATAATGCATATAGGAGTCACTTCAACAATTTAATTATGGTCTTCTCCTATCGACCCCCAAAGAAAAGAAAAGAAATAAAACTATTTACACGGGAAAGCTCCCAACAAGCAAAAGAAGAACAGGAAATCTTTTGGGGTTTTCTTTTTAAATACTACTACAGGCATAGGAATTAAAGCTAGCTAAAAGCTACAACTCATTTTTTTGGTTTTTCTTACGGTTTATTAAACACACAAGAAGAAAACATAAAAAGAAATAAACTAGCATGGATATTACAATGAAAAAGTATGAGCACCGACATCTAGCAATGAGTGTGTGAACATGAATGTAATGTCGGTGGGAAATACGTACTCCCCCAAGCTTAGGCTTTTGGCCTAAGTTGGTCTATGGCCACAGCTGGTGAGGGAGTCCTGGATTAGGGGGTCTCCGGATAGCCGGACTATATCCTTTGGCTGGACTGTTAGACTATGAAGATACAAGATTGAAGACTTCATCTCGTGTCCGGATGGGACTCTACTTGGCGTGGAAGGCAAGCTAGGCAATACGGATATGGATATCTCCTCCTTTGTAACCGACCTTGTGTAACCCTAACCCTCTCCGGTGTCTATATAAACCGAAGGGTTTTAGTCCGTAGGACAACAACCATAACATACAATCATACCATAGGCTAGCTTCTAGGGTTTAGCCTCTCTGATCTCGTGGTAGATCTACTCTTATACTACCCATATCATCAATATTAATCAAGCAGGACGTAGGGTTTTACCTCCATCAAGAGGGCCCGAACCTGGGTAAAACATTGTGTCCCTTGCCTCCTGTTACCATCCGGCCTAGACGCATAGTTCGGGACCCCCTACCCGAGATCCGCCGGTTTTGACACCGACATTGGTGTTTCATTGAGAGTTCCTCTGTGTCGTCGCTGTTAGGCTTGATGGCTCCTACTATCATCGATAGAGATGCGGTCCAGGGTGAGACTTTTCTCCCCGGATAGATCTTCATATTCGGCAGCTTTGCACTGCGGGCTAATTCACTTGGCCATCTAGAGCAGATTGAAAGCTACGCCCCTGGCCGTCGGGTCAGATTTGGAAGTTTGATCTACCCGGCCGACATCCGCGGAGACTTGATCTTCGACGGATTCAAGCCACAGCCGGGCGCGCCGCACTATCACGATGGGTAGGACCTAGCTCTGCCGCCGAACAGTACCCCAGAGGCCGCGCCCGCATCAGCTCCGACCCTTAGCTCGGAGCCAACTGTGCCAATCGAGGACGGGTGGTCAGACACCACCTCAGGGGCTGTAGTCTCAACGGCGATCGAGCCGAACACTAGCCTAATCCTCTGCGCAGCCCATGACCCCAAGGTGTCGGACTCTTTTTCTGACTCCAAACCGCCCGCGCCCCTGCCAATCGAATCTGATTGGGCGCCGATCATGGAATTCACCGCCGCGGATGTCTTTCAGCACTTGCCCTTCGGCGACATTCTGAATTCACTAAGGTCTCTCTCTTTGTCAGGAGAGCCCTGGCCGGATTATGGCCAACAGGATTGGGATGCGGACGACGAAGAAATTCGACGCCCACCCACCACCCACTTAATAGCCACTGTCGATGAGTCAACCGACATGCTCGACTTCGACTCCGAATACATCAACGGTATGGACGACGATGCGGGAGGCGAAGAGGAACTACCGCCCACAGGGTGTTGGACGTCCACCTCATCATATGACGTATACATGGTGGACACACCAAAAGAAGACGACGACGAGGAACGGAAGGACGCAATGAAGGCTTGTTCCCTCGAGAAGCAGTCAAAGCGGCGGTGCAAGCGCCGCCCCAAATCCCGCCTCGGCAGAAATAACGATCATACAGACCCAGCGTTGGAGTAGGGCGAACCACCGCCGGACCACGGCAGTACGGAGAATCAAACCGAACAAACCAATTCTGTCAAAGATGATAGTCCGGACGACATAACGCCGGACAAGCACCGAGAGCAGCAGAATGCCCGCCAAAGTCTTGTCGCCACCGCGAGGAGTCTGAAAAAGCAGAAGCAAAGGCTCAAGGCTGAGCAGGACACACTCCAAATCAGATGGAGTAAAGTACTCAACATAGCAGCGAAGTACGGCGGCAATCGCCCCACCAAGAGCTACCCAAAGCGGAAGTTGCTACCTGAATTCGACGAGGAGGCCTCAGACCCCCCACAACCAAAAATTAAAACAGCCATATGGCCAGATAGACGACCTCACGGCCAACATAAAGCGGCAAGCAATGCCGCACATAAGCCAATACGCGGTCTACGCGAGGGCTCGCATCAAAAGGAAGGCGAAACCAGATCCATCTATGGACCACGCAAGTGTGCTCCAGCATACGATGCAACACAACAAACATCCGAACAACGCGGTACACCCAGATATAGGGGTGCCGCACACCCCCTATGTTTCACCGATGAGGTGCTGGACCATGAATTTACAGAGGGATTCAAACCCGTAAACATGGAGGCATACGGCGGAACAACAGACCCTGGGGTCTGGATTGAGGACTATATCCTCCATATCCACATGGCTCGGGGAGATGATCTCCACGCCATTAAGTATTTACCCCTCAAACTCAAAGGGCCAGTTCTGCACTAGCTTAAGAGCCTCCCCGAAAGCTCCATTGGAAGTTGGGAAGAGCTCGAAGACGCCTTTCGGGCAAATTTTCAAGGAACTTATGTCCGACCTCCAGACGCGGATGATTTGAGTCATATAACTCAACAGCCCGGAGAGTCAGTCCGAAAGCTTTGGAACAGGTTTCTTACTAAAAAGAACCAAATTGTTGACTGTCCGGACGTCGAAGCCTTGGCAGCTTTTAAGCATAGCGTCTGTCACGAATGGCTTGCCAGACACCTTGGCCAAGAAAAGCTGAGAACAATGGCAGCATTAACAAGCCTCATGACCCGCTTTTGTGCGGGTGAGGATAGCTGGCTAGCTAGATGCAGCACCAACGACCCCAATACGTCTGAAGTTAGAGATGGAAATGGGAAATCACGGCGCAACAGCAATAACAAACACCAGAATAAAGAAGACAGCACGAAGAGCATGACAATAAACGCCGGATTCAAAAGCTCTCAGCCAGGTCAGCAAAAGCCACCCTCTAAAGGCGCTAAAGACGAACTGTCCAGCCTAAACAAAATTCTGGACCAAATATGTCAGATCCATAGCACCCCTGGTAAACTCGCTAATCATACCCACAGAGAATGTTGGGTCTTCAAGCAGTCCGGCAAGCTCAACGCCGTACACAAGGGGGAGGATACACCAAGCGAAGACGAGGATGAGCCTCTCAAGCAAGACACAGGGGAACAAAAGAAATTTCCACCAGAAGTCAAAACAGTAAACGTGTTACACGTGATCAAGGGAAGAAACAAAACGGCACTCCCAGAAAAATATGCCCAAGGCCCTATCACCGCGGAGTCCTGCCACTGGTCGTCTCAACCGATTACTTTCGACCATCGTGATTACTCAACAAGTATCCAGCGTGCAAGATGGGCTGCCCTGGTATTAGACCCAATAATTGACGGATACCACTTCACACGAGTCCTGATGGACGGTGGCAGCAGTCTAAACCTGATATACCAGGATACAATCCGTGAAATGGGGATAGACCCAGCGAAAATTTGCCATAGCAATACTACCTTTAAAGGAGTAACGCCAGGCCCAGGGGCTCATTGCACGGGCTCCCTACTACTAAAGGTTATATTTGGCTTCCCCGATAACTTCCGTAGCGAACATTTAACCTTCCACATCGCTCCGTTCCAAAGTGGCTATCAAGCACTACTTGGACTCGAAGCTTTTGCTCGCTTTAATGCAATACCACATTACGCTTCCCTGACGCTCAAGATGCCCGGTCCACGCGGCATCATTACAGTGAACGGAAGTATTAAGCGATCTTTGCGCGCCGAAGAGGGTGCGGCTGCCTTGGCAGCCGCACACTAAAAACGGCTTCACCAACTAAAGCATTTAACAGGTCGTCAAGACCACGGGCATGGTTAGACGAGTCCGGCGCAGCTATATGTAATTCATACCAGTCACACCCCTATTACAATTACAAGGGGCTCAACGCGCATAGACAAGTGGCAATTTTTACTCATCTTGAATTATACATGGTTTCTTTAAAAACTATCTCTCTCTGCACGACAACTTTTTCACCTAAAATCCTCTCTTTTACAGATGACCATCATGCTACACCCGTCCAGGATACGGCACAACGGAGACACAGGCGCAGACGTGCAGCAGGGACCCATTCCAAGGATTCTTTTCAGATTAAGACCCTGCGTAAACCTTTTTTACTGTCTCTTGTTGATACACATCCACCGAATTCTCAGCACAATTGAGAAGGATGTTGACGTCTTGGCATGTGGCCACATCAGAACAATGCACGTACCTGGACACAAGGGGCTTCTTACAAAGGGCACTATTTAGGCCCGGTTTATACCATAAAGACCGAATACCTTAGGGAGTGTTCGGCATTGCGAGTTTGGCCTTATATGCATCTGCTCTGAATCATTGTCTTTGGTCAAATGTTGGGTTTGCCCGGCTCCTGTGTTTTGGTGCCTTACGTTCCGCTTTATCAGCTAAGGTAGCACCAGGAGAACTACTGCGATTGTGCCCTGGTTCATCCGGACGAGCACCTCAGTAGAGAAAGCCGAAAACTTACTGTCATGACATAGCATGAGACTGGTCAACCACTCGATGACCTATCGGAATGTTAGAATTCCTCCGCCTTAACAAAGGGTCGTTTTCCGGCCAGGCATGTACGCACCCCAAGGTCAGGAGAGTGTGGAGCCACCAGGGGCTATCTAGTAGCCCCACTATCAAACTCCTATGGCTAAGTGAAAGTGTTAAAGCATTATAGTCCAGTTGCCTCGTTCGCTACGCTATCACCTCCTTAATAGGACCAAGACATTGGGTTAAGTGTGAACACGCGTTTTTTGCGAGCATCTCCGCATTATATGCATGGGGGTTGAAGCCGACGGCTGCAATCTTTCAGGTTATACACATGTATACATAAACGGCCGCACAGGAGGCATCATACTACTTTCAGGCAAAAGTATAAACATAGCCTTATAAAATTTCATAAAAGCATTGTGTTTACAATGAGAATACATATCACTCAAACATAATATTCTTCGAGCACTGGGCCTCTATCAAACGAGCACCCTCGAGAACCTCCTCGAAATAGTGCTCGGCAGCCACTCGGCCTATGGCCGAACCCTGCGCCGCAACAGTGGTAGCGTCCATCTCCGCCCAGTATGCTTTAACATGGGCAAGGGCCATCCGCGAGCCTTCTATGCACGCCGACCTCCTCATCGCATTAATGCGCGGCACCGCACCAAGGGACTGCTGCACTAAGCTGAAATAGTTGTTCGGCTTTGGCTTTTCCGGCCATAGCTAATCCACAACAGACCTCATGGCGAGTCCGGACAACCTATTCAGTTCGGCCCATTCGGCTAGCTGGTCAGTCAATGAAAGCGGACTCTCTGGAACATTGAATTGCGACCAGAACACCTTGTCCACTTCATGATCTATTTTACCTTGGAAGTACTTGGCCGCATCGGCAGCGCTCGCTGCCAAATCCATATACGCATCTGCCGAACTCCACAGCCGATCCAGAGGGGCATACCATGGATCTCCGAACTTCCTCCGTAACATGAAGGGCTTCCCAGCCACAATATCCCCGGCTTCCCGCAGCTCCTCCTTCTTCGCTCTCATAGCAGAACGGGTGTCTTTGTCCGCCATCGTGGCCTTCTCAAGGTCCGTTGCCTTAGCTCGGTTTTCTTTTTCAAGGACCCGGCAACGGTCGGCAGTGTCTTTTAATTCTACGGCCATCTTGGCCATCTTCTCTTGGCTCTCGCAATGTGCGGACTTCTCGGCTTTCAACTCTTCGGCCGCCTTCAAAGCAGTCGCATTACTAATCCTCGCTTGTTCCTTGGCTCGGGCAAGTTCTTCCCGCAAGGTTTCCACGGTGGCAGCTCCATCTGCAGTCACAACATATTAAAGATACTGGCATCATGCTGCTCTTACTATGTGGCGTTCACCAGATAATAACACTTACCATGTGCCTCGTCAAGCCTCTTGTTAACAAGCTCGATGTCGGCGTCTGCCGCATCCAGTTGCCATTTTAATTCGGCAAACTCACTAGTCCGGCTAGCCACCGGAGCTTCCACCACCTGCACATAGGGGCAGTCTGGTTATTGCCTGGGACTATGATCCTCTGTTCGCCGCTATTCTCGATGACAACCAGAGTCTCAGGGGATACTATCTACACAGGGCACACCTAGCATGTGCAGTACTATCACATATTATCTCACGTACCTCAAAGCCTGTCAGTAGACTCATAAAGGCTTCATGTAATCCACTTTCAGCAGACGAAATTCTCTCCATCATCGTACCCATCAGCGTACAGTGTTCTTCTGAGATGTCCGCTCGCCCCACCAGATCCCTCAGAACGTCCGACCGCATACCAGACTGTGTCGGACTATTTTGTTTGCTCTCTTCGGGAGCCGGACACTGGGGACTTTGGCGGTCTATGGGATTATCTTCTGGCCTCACCGGATCTGGAGAGGCCCTCCGTGACGACACTTCGGGGTCGCCTGCTTCTTGAGCGGAGGAGTCCGGGGGAGGCGTTTTTCTCTCCATCATCTCTGGAAGAAGATCCCCCGAAGACGAGCTCTGCTGAGAGGGGCTAAGGCCCGAACTGCAAGATATATGCGGTGGTTATTTTCTCAGAAAAAGATAGCATACCTTTACTATTAAAGTATTTTGGATCACTTACGACTTGTTGGAGGGCTGATCCCCCTGTGGACTTTGTGCGGAAAAAGCACCCCCCGAGGCAGGACCCTCTGTGGGAGACTTCTTCTCCCGTTTGGAGGCTTCGGCTTCCGGATCCTCGGAAGCAGTCCTTTTCCTCCCCGGGTTATCCTCCTTCATGGAGACGCTCATTCCCTCGGTTGGAACTGGCAGCAATGGGGGCCCGCGTCTGC
>NC_041392.1:627404341-627479771 GCF_002162155.2 Triticum dicoccoides
CCGTATCTCCCTTCGAGAGCTCTGGGCAAGGTGCGACCTCGAGCATCTTTTCCAATACCGGATTTTCCAAACCCTCAGGGAGGGGGCCAAACACCGAATCATCTTCGCCTTTGTTAGCTAGTCCTGGTCAAAAAGCAAACTCTCAGAAATAACTTCATGATGAATAAAAGACAGTGTGTTCGGCCAGAGGATTTCTTACTTGTTCGGCGGCGCGGTTACTGCTCAGGCCCACGTCCTCGGTAATATCCGGACACTCTACTTGAGGTCCGAAGAATGACTTGTACATATCCTCATGCGTCAGGCCGAGGAAACTTTGAATGGCACGCGGTCCCTCTGGGTTGAACTCCCACAAGCGAAGGGGCCGGTGTTTGCAAGGCTGGACTTGACGAACCAGCATAACTTGTATTACCGCAACCAAATAAAAATCTCCCTCGAAGAGATCTCGAATGCAGCTTTGCAGTATAGGCACGTCCTTGGCTGGACCCTAGCTCAGACTTCTGCTAATCCATGACATCAGTTGTGGTGGGGGGGCCGAGCGGAAAGCGGGGGAAGCCGCCCACTTGGCACTTCTGGGAGCCGTGACGTAAAACCACTCCCGTTGCCATAATTCGGACACCTCTGGAAAGTAACCTTTCGGCCATGGAGTTCCTGCCATCTTGCCTATTGATGCACCTCCGCACGCTGCATGTTGCCCCTCGATCATCTTCGTCTTCACTTCAAAGGTCTTGAGCCACAGGCCGAAGTGAGGGGTAATGCGGAGAAAGGCCTCACACACGACAATAAATGTCGAGATGTGGAGAAAGGAGTCTGGAGCTAGATCATGGAAATATAGCCCGTAATAAGAACATCAAACCCTTGACGAAGGGATCCAGAGTGAGGGCTAGGCCTCGGAGGAAGTGGGAGACGAACATGACGTTCTCGTTGGGTTCGGGAGTAGGGACGACCTGCCCTTGAGCAGGCAGCCGATGCGAAACCTCGGCGGTCAGGTATCTGGCCTCCCTCAACTTCTTAATGTCCTCTTCCGTAACGGAGGAGGGCATCCATCGGCCTTGAAGGCTGGATCCGGACATGATTGAAGATCCGGAGCACCTAACCTGGGCTTTGGGTGTTAGAACTCGAGGCGGGGGAAGGGTTCGATTGAGCACCAGAGGGAAAAAGCGAAAACCTTGTCCCTTTATAAAGAGGGTGAATATCAAGTGTCCTCTCCGTAGCCGTTTAGGACTTGCCTATAATCTAGGAGTCCTAGACACGGTTGTGTTACCCACGACCGCATTAATGAGAATCCCGTAATTGGGGGAACATGATCTCTGCTTTGACAAGACGTGTCAAGAAACCGCCTCGCGTTATGTGTGGAGCTGGTTGAAGAAAAACGGTTTGAATAATCGCCATGCCATGACATAACGTCATGCTGCCAAAACAAGTCAGCAAATTGGATTTGCGAAAATATTATTCTCTCTACGGCGGTATGTGGAACTTATTTTGCAGGGTCGGACACTATCCTAGTATTCAAATTCTTCTGTGATGTATTCGGAGAAGGAACCCACCTTGCAATGCCGAAGACAATACTGCGCGCCGGACTCATCGTCACTGAAGCCTGGTTCAGGGGCTACTGAGGGAGTCCTGGATTAGGGGGTCTCCGAACAGCTGGACTATATCCTTTGGCCGAACTGTTAGACTATGAAGATACAAGATTGAAGACTTTGTCTCATGTCCGGATGGGACTCTACTTGGTGTGGAAGGCAAGCTAGGCAATACGGATATGGATATCTCCTCCTTTGTAACCGACCTTGTGTAACCCTAACCCTCTCCGGTGTCTATATAAACCGAATGGTTTTAGTCCATAGGACAACAACCATAACATACAATCATACCATAGGCTAGCTTCTAGGGTTTAGCCTCTCTGATCTCGTGGTAGATCTACTCTTGTACTACCCATATCATCAATATCAATCAAGAAGGACGTAGGGTTTTACCTCCATCAAGAGGGCCCGAACCTGGGTAAAACATTGTGTCCCTTGCCTCCTATTACCATCCGGCCTAGACGCACAGTTCGGGACCCCCTACCCGAGATCCGCCTGTTTTGACACCGACAGCTAGCCTGGCGGATATCCAAAGTAATAGTTGGGGTCGTACTGCAAAGAAGAAGACTCTGATTGCCACTGGTTGACAATCATCTCCGGATAGCACTGGTAATTAGACTGTCGTGGAGGATCAAATTGTGGTTCCGACTCTGGCTCTGTGGCTGATGTGGGGTTTCGGTAGGCTTGAATAGCCTCTAGCGGAACGAGATACTGGCCCTGTAGATAAATCAAACAAGGAAGGAGCTGGCAAGGTGATAGTCTCAGGATGATGTTTTATCAAAGAACAATTTGTATTTAAGCTCCCTTTCCCTATTCTTTACAATAAAATCATGCGCTACCATACTCTTATAATCTAAATAAACAGTAGGCAACAATTTTTCTTCTTTTTCATAGTGCCTAACAGGTGTGTTATAGTATGCAGCAAGGCGTGAAGCATATACACCTCCAAAGATGGGGCCCTTTGTACGGTTCAGACTTAACCATTTAGCAATAATACCGCCCATACTAACAGAGTCGTCACAGAATAAACCATGGAACAAAATAATAATATCAGGAACACTAAGGTTTCCACAGTTTCCGCGACCAATTAAGCAACGACCAGCAAATATTGCAAAGTAGCGTAAAACAGGAAAATGTATGCTAGTGATTCTTGCATTGGAAACTTTCCTAGTTTCCCCTACAGTAATAGTGTCAATAAACCCGTCCACATCTCTATGATGAGGTTCCTCTAAGCTACCCTCAAAAGGTATTTTGCAAACCCTGCATAATTCATATAGTGGCATCTTCTTAACCACATCATATAAATGAAACTCTACTGAAGGAGGTGATTCCCTAGGATAATAGTAGAAGTTTTGCACAAAAGTATTGGTGAGTAAGACATACTGTTCGCGTTGGTCGCGGAGGAAGTCGGTGAGGCCTGCATTCTTAGCCAATTCATAAAAATCATCATAAATCCCGACTGCTCTCAAGAAATCATCAAAAGGCCATTCACACGGCCGAACCTCCGCGGTGCGAGGTAGATTATTTTTGGGCCTCTCTGCTTCTTCATTTTGCTTTTCCTTCGAGCTTCGACTCGATGAGCCCCTCAAAAATCTCTTCATTATTTTTTGAAAAATTCTGAAATTTTTAGTAACTTCAAATAAAAGTAAACCTAACTCAACAAAATTGATAGCAACTACTCCTACAAGTGCCTAAAGCCTATATCATGCATTAGAACTACTTGGAACCATTTAAATTTGACATGCAAGCTCAAGAACATGGTCACCGAGGCAGCACAAATTTTCAATTAATAAAGCACTAGAACAAAAACTAATTGGACCAATGGAGGAGTCACATACCAAGGAACAATCCCCCAAAGCAGTTTTGTTAGAGGTGCTTTGAGCAAGGAGATCAAAAATCGCAGCAAAATGAGCTAGAACTCATGCTTGAGCTGGATAGTGATTTTTTTGGGAGGAAGAAGAAGTGTGTGGGTGCAGGAATGAGTGGAGGGGAGCCACAGTGGGCCCACGAGGCAAGGGGCGCGCCCAGGGGGTGGGCGCGCCCTGGACCCTCGTGGCCAGGTGCCAGCTCCCCCTGCTGTGTTCTCAGTGCCAGATATTCTCAAATATTCCAGAAAAATCATATTTAAATTTCAGGGCATTTGGAGAACTTTTATTTTCGGGGTATTTTTATATTGCATGAATAAATCAGAAAACAGAGAGAAATTACTATTTTTGCTTTATTTGAACTAAATAACAGAAAGTAAAGAGAGGGTACAGAGAGTTGTGTTTTCTAAATTCATCCATCTCATGCTCATCAAAAGGAATCCACTAATAAGGTTGATCAGGTCTTGTTAACAAACTCATTCCGAATAACATGGAACCGGAGAATTTTCGAATAACACTAGGTTACCTCAACGGGGATATGCACATCCCCAACAATAAGAATATCATATTTATTTTTGACAATAGGAAGAGGAAATTCAAAACCTCCAAAAATAATCGATGGAATTTTTTCCAATAGAATTGATATTGTGGACTTGAGGTTGTTTCCTCGAAAAGTGTACCGTATGCTCATTACCATTAACATGAAAAGTGACATTGCCTTTGGTGCAATCAATAACAGCCCTTGCAGTATTCAAAAAGGGTCTTCCAAGAATAATAGACATACTATTGTCCTAGGGAATATCAAGAATAATAAAGTCCATTAAAATAGTAACATTTGCAAACACAACAGGCACATCCTCACAAATACCGACAGGTATAGCAATTGATTTATCAGCCATTTGCAAAGATATTTCAGTAGGTGTCAACTATTCAAATCAAGTCTACGATATAAAGAGAGAGGCATAACACTAACACCGGCTCCAAGATCACATAAAGCAGTTTTAACATAGTTTCTTTTAATGGAGCATGGTATAGTTGGTACTCCGGGATCTCCTAGTTTCTTAGGTATTCCACCTTTAAAAGTATAATTAGCAAGCATGGTGGAAATTTCAGCTTCCGATATCTTTCTTTTATTAGTAACAATATCTTTCATGTACTTAGCATAAGGATTCATTTTAAGCATATCAGTCAAACGCATACACAAAAAGATAGGTCTAATCATTTTAGCAAAGCGCTCAAAATCCTCATCATCCTTTTTCTTGGGTGGTTTGGGAGGAAAAGGCATGGGTTTCTGAACCCATGGTTCTCTTTCTTTACCGTGCTTCCTAGCAACAAAGTCTTTCTTATCATAACGTTCATTCTTTGATTGTGGCTTATCAAGATCAACAGCAGGTTCAATTTCTATATCATTATCATTACTACGTTGAGCATCAACATGAACATCATCATTAACATTATCACTAGTTTCATGTTCATTATGAGATTGTGTTTTAGCATCAAAAATAGAGATATCATTGGGATTCTCAGGTGTGTCAATAACAGGTTCACTAGAAGCATGCAAAGTCCTATCATTTTTCTTTTTCTTCTTTTTAGAAGGACTAGGTGCATCTATATTATTTCTCTGAGAATCTTGCTCAATTCACTTAGGATGGCCTTCAGGATACAAAGGTTCCTGAGTCATTTTACCACCTCTAGTCATAACTCTAATAGCATTATCATTTTTCTTACTATTTAATTCATTGAGCAAATCATTCTGAGCTTTAAGTACTTGTTCTACTTGAGTGGTAACCATAGAAGCATGTTTACTAATGAGTTTAAGTTCACCTTTAACTCTAGACATATAATCACCCAAGTGTTCAATCATATAAGCATTTTGTTTCAATTGTCTACCAAAATAAGCATTGAAGTCTTCTTGCTTAACCATAAAGTTATCAAACTCATCCAAACATTGGCTAGCAAACTTAGTAGGAGGGATTTTAGCTTTATCATATCTATAAAGAGAATTTACCTTTACTACCTGTGTCGGGTTATCAAGACCGTGTGTTTCTTCAATAGGTGATGGATTAAAACCATATATTTCTTCAACAGGCGGTAAATTAAGACCATGTATTTCTTCAATAGGAGGTAAATTCTTAACATCTTCAGCTTTAATACCCTTTTCTTTCATGGATTTCTTTGCCTCTTGCATATATTCAGGACTGAGAAATAGAACACCCCTTTTCTTTGGAGTTGGTTTAGGAATAGGCTCAGGAGCTGGCTCAGGAAGCGTCCAATTATTTTCATTTGTCAACATATTGTTCAATAGAATTTCAGCTTATCCGGTGTTCTTTCCCTGAAAACAGAACCAGCACAACTATCTAGGTAATCTCTGGAAGCATCGGTTAGTCCATTATAAAACATATCAAGTATTTCATTTTTCTTAAGAGGATGATTAGGCAAAGCATTAAGTAATTGGAGAAGCCTCCCCCAAACTTGTGGGAGACTCTCTTCTTCAATTTGCCCAAAATTATATATATCCCTTAAAGCAGCTTGTTTCTTATGAGCAGGGAAATATTTAGTAGAGAAGTAATAAATCATATCCTGGGGACTGCGCACACAACCAGGATCAAGAGAATTAAACCATATCTAAGCATCACCCTTTAATGAGAACGGAAATATTTTAAGGATATAAAAGTAGTGAGTTCTCTCATCATTAGTGAACAGGGTGGCTATATCTTTTAATTTAGTAAGATGTGCCACAACAGTTTCAGATTCATAGCCATAAAAAGGATCAGATTCAACCAAAGTAATTATATCAGGATCAATAGAGAATTCATAATCCTTATCAGTAACAAAGATAGGTGAAGTAGCATAAGAAGGATCATATTTCATTCTAGCATTCAGAGTTTTTTGTTTAAGCTTAGCTAATAATTTCTTAAGATCACTTCTATCATTGCAAGCAAGAAAGTCTCTTTTAGTTTCTTCATCCATAACATAGCCCTCAGGCACAACAGGTAATTCATATTTATTAGGAGAGCCTTCATCCTCACTTTCATCAATATTATCAGTTTCAATAATTTCATTCTCTCTAGCCCTAGCAAGTTGTTCATCAAGAAATTCACCAACTGGCACAGTAGTATGAAGCATAGAAGTAGTTTCATCATAAGTATCATGCATAGCAGAAGTGGCATCATCAATAATATGCGACATATCAGAATTAATAGTAGAAGAAGGTCTAGGTGTCGCAAGCTTACTCAAAACAGAAGGTGAATCAAGTGTAGAGCTAGATGGCAGTTCCTTACCTCCCCTCGTAGTTGAGGGATAAATCTTGGTTCTTGGATCTTTCAAGTTCTTCATAATGATAAGCAGATATAAATCCCAAGTGACTCAAAGAATAGAGCTATGCTCCCCGGCAACGGCGCCAGAAAATAGTCTTGATAACCCACAAGTATAGCGGATCGCAACAGTTTTCGAGGGTAGAGTATTCAACCCAAATTTATTGATTCGACACAAGGGGAGCTAAAGAATATTCTCAAATATTAGAAGCTGAGTTGTCAATTCAACCACACCTAGAAACTTAATATCTGCAGCAAAGTGTTTAGTAGCGATGTAATATGATAGTAGTGGTAACGGTGGCAAAAGGTAACGGTAGCAACAGTAATATTTTTGGTGTTTTGTAGTGATGATAACAATAGCAACGGAAAAGTAAATAAGCGAAGAACAATATATGGAAAGCTCGTAGGCAATGGATCGGTGATGGAGAATTATGTCGGATGTGGTTCATCATATAATAGTCATAACCTAGGGTGACACGGAACTAGCTCCAATTCATCAATGTAATGTAGGCATGTATTCCGAGTATAGTCATACATGCTTATGGAAAAGAACTAGCATGACATCTTTTGTCCTACCCTCCCGTGGCAGTGGGGTCCTAGTAGAAACTAAGGGATATTAAGGCCTCCTTTTAATAGAGTACCAGACCAAAGCATTAACACATAGTGAATACATGAACTCCTCAAACTACGGTCATCACCAGGAGTGGTCCCGATTATTGTCACTTCAGGGTTGCTGGATCATAACACATAGTAGGTGACTATAGACTTGCAAGATAGGATCAAGAACTCACATATATTCATGAAAACATAATAGGTTCAGATCTGAAATCATGGCACTTGGGCCCTAGTGACAAGCATTAAGCATAGCAAAGTCATAGCAACATCAATCTCAGAACATAGTGGATACTAGGGATCAAACCCTAACAAAACTAACTCGATTACATGATAAATCTCATCCAACCCATCACCGTCCAGCAAGCCTACGATGGAATTACCCACGCACGGCAGTGAGCATCATGAAATTGGTGATGGAGGATGGTTGATGATGACGACGGCGATGGATTCCCCTCTCCGGAGCCCCGAACAGACTCCAGATCAGCCCTCCCAAGAGAGTTTAGGGCTTGGCGGCGGCTCCGTATCGTAAAACGCGATGAATCCTTCTCTCTATTTTTTTCTCCCCGAACACGAATATATGGAGTTGGAGTTGAGGTCGGTGGAGCTCTAGGGGGCCCACGAGGCAGGGGGCGCGCCCAAGGGGAGCAGGCGCGCCCCCACCCTCGTGGCTAGGGTGTGGGCCCTCTAGCCTTGATTCTTTGCCAGTATTTTTTATTATTTCCAAAAATAATCTCCCTGGAGTTTCAGGTCATTCCGAGAACTTTTGTTTCTGCACATAAATAACACCATGGCAATTCTGCTGAAAACATCGTCAGTCTGGGTTAGTTCCATTCAAATCATGCAAGTTAGAGTCCAAAACAAGGGCAAAAGTTTTTGGAAAAGTAGATACGATGGAGACGTATCAGGCAGCTCCCTGCACCTTCCCCTGACACGGAAGGGTCCTTCGGGACAACACTTCGAAATTATCCGTAGCTTTGGGGGAGGAGGCCAGCGGAGGCGACCCGCTGTCCATCACGTTTGGATCCAGCGAATTCCCCGAAGATGAGGATTGCTGGGGGAGGACGCGAGTCGGACTGCAGCACGTAATGCAGTATATGAAGATCACAAAGCGGAAGGCCGGATAGATATATAAGTACCAGTGCCTTTAGGGGTACTTACGATCTGGCCAGGGGCTTCGGCCCGGGGCGCCATTCATCAGCGTTTGATTCAGAGTCATCCGTGAGGGAGATTCTCCCTTTCTTGGATGCCTCCACCTCCAGATCCGCAGAAACCCCCCTTTTCTTCTTTCCCCCCTTAAGGGGAGATTTACTCTCTTCCTCCTCCCCTTCATCTTTGTCAGGGGAGGAGTGGGTCTCAGTGTCTTCGGACACTACGTCTGAAGCATCTTTACGGCGGAGGCCACTTTTGGCCTCCTTGCCCTTCTTGGCCCGCTTTTTCGGTGCCTGATATGGCGCCGGAACCAGCATCCTCGTTAACAGAGGGGATGGCTAGGTCTTCGGGTAGCGAAGCCGGACAGTGAATCCGCTCCGCCTTCTTTGTCCAGCCCTGTGGGAAGAATGGAAAGCTTAGTAAGCCCCTTGGATTTCAAATAATAAAGTTATCATAAAACTTACGGGAGATGATGCGTGAGTACAGTCGAGGCTGAGATACTCGGTTGTTTCTAGCCACGTCTTTTGGGTCTTGAACAAAAGCTTCCACATGTCTTCGTGCTCCGTGCCAAAGAATTACCGCAGGGTCCAGGGACCGACCGGGTCGAACTCCCACATGTGCTGAGTCCGGTCTTGGCAGGGGAGAATCCGGCGAAAGAGCATTACCTAGATTACGCTGGCAAGACTGGTATTCTTGTCTACCATACACTTGATGCGCTTCTGCAGCATCGTCACCTCATCGGATGATGCCCAATCTAGGCCCGTGTTGAGCCAGGATGTCAGCCGCAGTGGAGGCCTGGAATTGAACTCGGGAGGAGCGACCCATGTGGAGTCACGGGGTTCCATGACGTAGAACCACCCCTATTACCACCCCTTCACGGTCTCCACGAAGGTGCCTTTCAGCCAAGTGACGTTGGGAAGCTTGCTCACCATGGCGCTGCCGCACTCTGTGTGTTGACCATCCACCACTTTTGGCTTCACATTGAAGACCTTGAGCCATAGGCTGAAGTGGGGAGGGATGTGGAGGAATGCCTCACATACGACGATGAACGCCGAAATATTGAGGAAGGAATTCAGAGCTAGGTCATGGAAATCTAGCCCGTAGTAAAACATAAGGCCACATACGAAAGGATGGAAGGGAAACCCTAATTCATGGAGGAAATGAGGGATAAATACTACTCTCTCAAGGGGCTCCGGAGTAGGGACGATCTGCTTCTTGGCCAAAAGCCGGCGGACGATTTTCTTAGCCAAGTATCCCGCTTCTCGGAGCTGCTTGATGTCCTCCTCCATGACGGAGGAGGCCATCCACTTGCCCTGCACTCCAGATCCGGACATGGCTTGAATGTTTTCTGGGGACGGAAGGGATCGAAGCTTGGGCTCTGAAGCTTGAGGGCAGATGGGCTGAGGAAGAAGGAGGTGTGGAGTGAAAAGGTGGATTCTTATCTCCTTATAAAGGTAGTGAATATAGAGCATCCCCCCACGAGCCTTAAAACTCGCCTATTCCCATGGGGTCGTGCGGACGGTAGGGTTGGATTACCCAAACCCGAATTGATGAAGATCCTGCGAGATAGAGGACACGATCTCTATTTTGACAAGATGTGTCACCGGAGGCTGCGTCTCGAAACGTGAAACGGGAGATTGAAAAGCGATTTGAAATAATAAAGAGGCCAGACGTAACGTCTCGCCAGCAAAAACTATCAGTGAAGACATATCGTGTTTTTCGATTAAGTATTATGCCCTTGTGGCCGCGATATTGTGGTTGTTAAACAGATCCGGACATTGTTCTTGTTGTTCAACTACTTTGGAGTATTCGGAGGAGGAACCCGCCTTGTAATGCCGAAGACAATCTGCGCGCCGGATACATCGTCGTTGAAGCCTAGTTCAGGAGCTACTGAGGGAGTCCTGGATTAGGGGTCCTCGGGTGTCCGGGCTATATAACATGGGCCGGACTAATGGGCTGTGAATATACAAGATAGAAGGCTTTCCCCCGTGTCCGGATGGGACTCTCCTTTGCGTGGATGGCAAGCTTGGCATTCGGATATGAAGACCCCCTTCTCTGTAAACCGACTTTGTACAACCCTAGGCCCCTCCGGTGTCTATATAAACCGGAGGGTTTAGTCCATAGAGGCAATCATAATCCTACAGGCTAGACATCTAGGGTTTATCCATTACGATCTCGTGGTAGATCAACTCTTGTAACCCCTATACTCATCAAAGTCAATCAAGCAGGACGTAGGGTATTACCTCCATCAAGAGGGCCCGAACCTAGGTAAACACCGTGTCCCTGTCTCCTATTACCTTCGATCCTTAGACGCACAGTTCGGGACCCCCTATCCGAGATCTGCCAGTTTTGACACCAACAATATGGTCAAGACGTGATGAGATATAAATTGTTGTATGAGATGATCATGTTTTGTAACAGTTATCGGTAACTGGTAGGAGCCATATGGTTGTCGCTTTATTATATGAAATGCAATCGCCATGTAATTGCTTTACTTTATCACTAAGCGGTAGCGATAGTCATAGTAGCAATAGTTGGTGAGACGACAACGACACTACGATGGAGATCAAGGTGTCAAGCCGGTGACAATGGAGATCATGACGATGCTTTGGAGATGGAGATCAAAGGCACACAATGATGATGGCCATATCATGTCACATATTTTGATTGCATGTGATATTTATCTTTTATGCATCTTATTTTTCTTAGTACGGCGGTAGCATTATAAGATGATTGAGGGAGTCATGGACTAAGGGGTCCTCGGGCGGCCAGCCTGTTGGACATGGGCCGGACTAATGGGTTGTGAAGAAACAAGACCGAAGACTCTCTCTCCTGTATCCGGATGGGACTCTCCTTGGCGTGGAAGGCAAGCTTGGTGACCCAATATGAAGATTCCTTTCTCTATAACCGACCTTGTACAACCCTAGACCCCTCCGGTGTCTATATAAACTGGAGGGCTTAGTTCGGATAGGGTGACAATCATTATCGTAGTCATACATGCTAGGATTTTATGGTTTAGCCATCTCAATCTCGTGGTAGATCAACTCTTGTAATACTCATATTCATCAAGATCAATCAAGTAGGAAGTAGGGTATTACCTCCATAGAGAGGGCCCGAACCTGGGTAAACATCGTGTCCCCCATCTCATGTTACCATCGACCTTAGACGCACAGTTTGGGACCCCCTACCCGAGATCCGCCGGTTTTGACACCGACATTGGTGCTTTCATTGAGAGTTCCACTATGTCGTCCTCAAAAGGTTTGATGGCTCCTTCAATCATCCACAACGACGTTGTCCAAGGGGAGGTCTTCCTCCCTGGACAGATCTTCGTGTTCGGTGGCTTCGCACTGTGGGCCAACTCGCTTGGCCATCTGGAGCAGATCAACAGCTACGCCCCTGGCCGTCAGGTCAGATTCGGGAGTTTGAACTATGTTGCGGATATCCACGGAGACTTGATCTTCGTCGGATTTGATACCACGGCAATCGCTCCCCGTCACCTCGATGAACATGACTTAGATCTGTCATCGGGCCATACCCAGGAAGTCGCACATGTAACCGCTATGGCCTTAGATCTGGAGCAGGTTGCGCCATCCGAGGATAGGAAGCTTAACCCCACCACGGAAGCCGCAGACTCCACGGCGTTGGAGCCGCACACAGACCTAACCTCTGATAATGCCTGTGTCACCGAAACCTCGGGCTCGTTTCCGGTTAAAAGTTCAAAACTATGTGCGTCCGCGCATGTCGAGCATGATCGGTTATCGATCGCCGAATTCAGCGTCGTGGACATCTCCCGGCACTCACCCTTGGGCGATGTGCTGAATTCATTAAAAAATCTATCCTTAGCAGGGGATTCACAACCAAACTATATCCGGTTCAAACTAGAAGCTGATGACAGGAAATTTCGCTCCCCACCCGCCACCCAATTTATAGCCAATGTCAGAAACTTAACGGACATGCTCGATTACGGCTCTGAAGACATCGATGGTATGGATGACAATGCAGACGAGGAGCATGGCCAAAGCCTGCTGTCGGTGTCAAAACCGGCGGATCTCGGGTAGGGGGTCCCAAACTGTGCGTCTAAGGCGGATGGTAACAGGAGGCAGGGGACACGATGTTTTACCCAGGTTCGGTCCCTCTTGATGGAGGTAAAACCCTATGTCCTGCTCGATTTATTCTTGATGATATGGGTATTACAAGTGTTGGTCTACCACGAGATCGGAGAGGCTAAACCCTAGAAGCTAGCCTATGGTATGATTGTATGTTGTCCTACGGACTAAAACCCTCCGGTTTATATAGACACCAGAGGGGGCTAGGGTTACACAAGGTCGGTTACAAAGGAGGAGATATACACATCCGTATTGCCTAGCTTGCCTTCCATGCCAAGTAGAGTCCCATCCGGACACGAGACAAAGTCTTCAATCTTGTATCTTCATAGTCCAATAGTCCAGCCAAAGGATATAATCCGGTTGTCCAGATACCCCCTAATCTAGGACTCCCTCAGTAGCCCCCGAACCAGGCTTCAATGACGATGAGTCCGGCGCGCAGAATTGTCTTCGGCATTGCAAGGCGGGTTCTTCTCCATCTTTCGAACATCTGTAAAGAAGTGTCTGATCCCATAAATGTTTGGACCTCTTGGCTTCTATGCCCAATAAGGGCTTTCTCCCACGCGTCGAATGAATACGAGGTGCCAGGGCATTTTTACATTCACCCCCCTAGCCAGATAAATAAATTGTCTATTAAAGGGATGGGGATCCTTAGATCCGATCCATACCATCCTCCCCCAGCGAGAGTCCATCAGAGCGCGTTCTGGAAAGATCCATTCCAGCATGGCCGACCTCCGTAGCTCCTCCTCCCGCCCCCGAAGCCCTAAGCCCGGTGATTGGGAGAGGTGTTCAGTCCGACACACTCGTTTAGTCGAACTGCAGACTAAGGGATTTCTCCCTCCGGCGTACATGGTGCCCGTTCGAGCCGGGCTTGCCACCTATAATGGCAGGGAGCAAGCGGAGAGCTTTCTCGGTCCCTCTATGGGGGAACGGGTCTGCCTTGTTCCCTATCTAATAAGGGGACTCAGATTTCCCATTCTTCCGTTCCTCCGCGGGCTCCTGGAGTTCTACGGCCTCCAATTACACAATTTCACCCCCACCTCCATCCTACATATCGCCGGCTATGTGGCTCTCTGCGAGTTGTTCCTGGGCTACGAGGCTCACTTCAAGCTGTGGAAAAGGCTATTTTGCCTCGTCCCTCGCACGCAGAGGGGGTCACTTTATCAAGCGGGCGAAGCCGAAATATGGCGCATCACCGATACCGGATACCTGTCCGGTACTACGAAGAAGTCACCCGAAGACTGGCCTTCAGAATGGTTTTATATGGAGGACGTTCCCCTTCCAGACCCTGTTTGGCGGGGTCTTCCTGAGTTCAGCAATGCTCCTCTGAAGAAACACCGAAGTTGGCGCCCACGGAGCCCCCAGGTGGAAGACAATGGAGAAGTCCTCTATCTGATGAACCGAATTAAAGCACTGGCTCGATCAGGATTGACAGTAATCGAAGTTATGTCGATTTGCATAATGTGGGGAGTGCAACCACTTCAATATCGTGGGCACCCCTTGTGGTGTTATAACAGGGCGGATGATGCCACCCGCTGCGGGCGTAAGGGTCCGGACAATGCTGCCACTTTAGCAAAAAATCTGTCCGAATTTTTCAAGGGTGAGGAAGAGGAGTTCACCCGCATCAAGCCACGGGATGGATTCTCCATGTACAATCCTCCAGGCTGGGTAAGTTATATCTCCCTGCTCCCATTTTTCCCGCATTCTTTGTCGTAAGTATTCACCTTGCCACTTTGCGGCAGGAACTGCGAAAAGCCATAAAGGACGTCAGCAGCCCTTCTTCACAACCAGAGGACCCTGACCGGGCCCTCGACTCCGGACTTGAAGAAGATTCGGTTATATTCATGGAGCTGATAGACCGGCAGTTCTATCAGTTAAGCTGCGACGATGCCATGGTGGCCATTACGGTCGACTATCCCAGACTACTCCCTGCATCGCACGTAAGAAAAACCAAAAATCCCAACTCCAAAACTAGGATCCCATTTTAGACACTTCACCCACCATATGCACATGGCATTTTTACAGGGAAGGCATTCGGGACGCCCTGCCGAACCCGCAGCAACGCGCCAACAGGAGGCACCGAGGCCGGGTAGGCCAAAAAGGAAGCCGGTCAGGACGGAGACACCGGCGCAAAGGTATAACAAACCCCGCTCCGTGGTTGTTGTCTTTCTCGAAATATAATGACGCCCGTGTTTCTTTAACAGAAAAAACGCTCGCCGGAATATGTCCGGCGATGTTACTAATCACGCTTCCACTAGCCAGGCGCCAGGACCGGGCATAGAGGCGGAAGCCGATATGGGGCGGGCGTCGGATAATACCCCTACAGAGGATGCAGATAGATTATCCGCTACAAACTCAAAGGTGGAAAGCGCCATTAATCATAGGCGCCGCCGGGCTGTACTCCATGACGCTTGTTTCTCACCAGAGGCATTTGATGCCTTCAATTCTGGAGAGGCGTACCTCCGAGCTGCTCAAGATGGTCTAGCCAGAGCCACGGATCAGTATGTAAAGGATGTACGGGTAAGTAAATCTGACGATTTATATGTATTAGTAGCCCCTGAGACTTGAAACAGTTAGCAGAACTGATTTAAGGATCATCTTTATTGTGCAGGTTCTTACAGAGAAGAATACTAGGCTGTCACAGGAGCTAGAGGAATGCAAGACCCAACTGCGGGCTGCTGTGGCTGCATTGCAGGAACCAAAAAAGTCACCTGCTGGTAACATTTAATTTAAAGAATGATGGTTACCATATAATGTGCGGCATGGCTGCAGATCTAACAACAGATGTTGCAGATGAATCCGAAGAAAATCCGGAGGACCAGCATGTTATGCGACATCTAGAGGCTAGCAAACGCGTGCTGACTGAGGTTAGGCGGGAGAAAAACAATCTCCAAGACGCCAATATTAAGCTGAGCGTGGAACTAAAAGACGTTCGGGGCCAGCTTGCAGACTCTGAGAAGGAGAATAAGCGGCTTAGGCGCGGCATTTTTAGTAAGTGCTTGAACGAATCCTTTTAAAGGAGTTCGGCGAAGAAGCCGACTAACAGCGTTATCTCTGTAGGTATGCTGACGGGTCGTCCCGAGGAGGAAATGTCTGGGTCTGTGGGTGATCTTCTATCCGAGCTGTCACATCTGCACGAACAAGTTCGGCAGGTGATGCAGGGTGTTGCCCAGGCCTTGTGGCCGTCCGTCTCCCTGCCAGAGGGCGTTGTAGAGCTTGCGGAGAAGCTCAAGGGAGCATGGCGGCGCTTCCGATTATGGAAGATATCAGCCTGCCGACAGGGTGCCAGAGAAGCCTGGGCCATTGTGAAGACGCGGTATACCAAGGCACACCCAAATCACATGGCCGAGGTTGAACCTGTGGGGCCCGACGGAAAAGAGATCCCCGTTAGCTTAGTTTATGGGCAAGTAGAATTAGCCGCAAAGTATTCCCAACAGGATTGTAAGCTAGACCGCCTGTTGGATGGTATAGAAGAGGAATTTAGTCAGTCTGCATGACTATGTAATGAAAGTGACATGTATAATGCCTTCTAGCCGGATTGTAGATCATTTGTCTTGGCGGACCTTTTCGCTTCAACCTTGGGACCCGAGAGTCCGGAGTGTATCCTAATACCCGCGCAGTTATATAAGAACCGGGGCATGCGTGGAGACCAGGCGTAGGGATCATAAGTGCTTGAACAGACAAGTGCCCAACTAGTTATGTTATATTACATGGGTAGTAAGAAACATCTTCCAGGGAGAATAGTTCCGTTAAGGGTTCCTTTCCCTGGGTAAGCATGCCCTAAAGTGCATGTCCGGACTACGATAGGAAATGCAGGAAAAACATCTGGGGGCAGATATGGACAATAAGTAAAAATCATATTTTGTTCACCGACCGAATATTCCCTTAAGAACGCTAGCTTTCGGCTTCACCCAGTCTGAAGTACATGTCCGGCTGACCCGGCAGTAATAATCACAGAGGTGCTCCCCTTATGCCCTAGCCGAATTAACGGGAACGTAGGGCATAAATACAAGAGCCAGGCAACCCAGCTTGGCCAAAACTTAAGTCATATCGATGCATATAATGGCGAAAAAAGGTACATGCGGAAGCATGACACATGTTCGGGGCCTGAGGCCCAGATAAATAATTAAGCTTCTGTGAAAGAAGCCCCCAGGTATTATGAGCGCGACTAGCGCATCTATAATGTGCAAGCGAGGCACAAGTTGGCCCTTAAAGGCCTAGAGAAATAATAACAGAAAGGAAGAAAGAAAACAAGACAGATAATGTACATGCAAAAAATGGACAAAGGGAGGGGACGAACATAGGGTCCGGCGCTAGGCGTAGAATCTTCGGAGCCTGGCCGCGTTCCATGGGTTCGGCTCGAGTCGACTAGTTGATGCATCCCGCAGTCGGTACGCTCCACCGTTCAGAACTTGGTAAATAATGAAGGGACCTTCCCATTTTCTTATCTGGCAGGCGTAGAACTAGTTTGCCAACGTTATAAGTTTTGGCCCATACTTCTCTGCTTTGGTATCTGCGAGCCTGTTGCTGATAAAATGCGGAACGGGCTTTGGCTACGTCGCGCTCCTCCTCTAGGGTGTCCAGACTGTCCTGCCGATCGACCTCGGCTTCTCTTTCTTCGTACATGCGCACTCGAGGTGAGTCATGAATTATGTCACAGGGCAAGACTGCCTCTACACCATACACCATAAACAAGGGTGTGTATCCGGAACTATGATTCGGCGTGGTCCGCAGCCCCCAGAGTACGGAGTCAAGTTCCTCTACCCAGTGTGTGTTAGACTCCATTAAGGAACGCACTAATATGGGTTTAATGCCGCTCATTATAAGCCCGTTTGCTCACTCGACTTGGCCATTGGTTTGTGGGTGATAGACTGAAGCATAATCGAGCTTGATGCCCATTTTGCTGCACCAGAGTTTTACCTCATCGGCTGTGAAGTTTGTGCCGTTGTCAGTGATGATGCTGTGGGGGATGCCATAATGGTGTATGACCCCAGATATGCAGTCTATCACTGGTCCGGATTCGGCTGTTTTAATAGGCTTGGCCTCTATCCATTTGGTGAATTTATCCACCATGACCAGTAAGTATTTTTTCTTGTGGGTTCCCCCTTTAAGGGGTCCAACCATGTCGAGCCCCCAGACCGTGAAGGGCCACGTAATGGGGATTGTTTGAAGGGCGGTGGGTGGCATGTGGCTTTCATTTGCAAAGAGCTGGCAACCGGCGCAACGTTGGACCAAGTCCTGTGCATCTGCCCGGGCCATTGGCCAATAGAATCCTGTACGGAAGGCCTTTCTTACAAGAGCCTGGGCTGCGGCATTGTGACCGCCGAGTCCGGCGTGGATTTCTGCTAAAAGGTTTCGCCCTTCCTCTTCGGATATGCACCTTTGAAGGACTCCGGTAGTGCTTTTTTTATACAATTCTCCCTCGTGGACCCTGTAGGCCTTAGATCACCGCACTATGCAGCGTGCCTCATTTTGGTCCTCTGGAAGTTCCTGCCTAGTTAGGTAGGCCAGGAATGGTTCTGTCCACGGTGCTATAATGGCCATTATTACATGGGCTGAAGGTGTGATTTCGGTGGCGGGGCCTCCGATTGTGTCAGAGTATTCAGTATCGGGAATTTTGGCCGGGTCCGGACTATGTTTACCGGTGTCCCCTTCCCATACTACGGATGGCTTGAACAGCCTTTCCAGAAAGATGTTGGGGGGACCACATCGCGTTTTGTGCCGATGCGGGCGAGGATATCCGCCGCCTGATTGTTTTCCCGAGCCACATGGTGAAATTCGACCCCCTCGAACCGAGCTGACATTTTTAGGATGGCGTTTCGGTAGGCCATCATTTTCAGATCCTTGGCGTCAAAGTCTCCATTTATTTGGGATATTGCAAGGTTTGAATCCCCACGCACCTCCAGGCATTGAATTCCCATGGAGACTGCCATCCGAAGACCATGCAACAGGGCTTCATATTCGGCTGCGTTGTTGGAGTCTGTGTACAATATTTGCAGTACGTACTAAACCGTATCTCCGGTTGGGGACGTCAGGACGATGCCAGCCCCTAGACCAGCCAACATTTTAGAACCGTCGAAGTGCATGATCCAATTGGAGTATGCGCCGTACTCTTTAGGGAGTTCGGCTTCCGTCCATTCGGCGACAAAGTCGGCCAATACTTGCAACTTAATGGCTCGTCGAGGTTTTTATGTTATGTTGAACGGGAGGAGCTCAATAGCCCATTTGGCAATCTGGCCCGTAGCATCGCGGGTGTTTATAATATCATTAAGTGGCACTTCCGAGGCTACTATAATCGAACACTCTTGAAAGTAGTGTCGCAGCTTCCCGGATGTCATGAATACTGCGTAGGCTATCTTTTGATAATGTGGGTACTGTGATTTGCATGGAGTGAGGACAGTGGATACATATTATACCGGCTTTTGAAGAGGGAATTTATGTCCGTCAGCTTCTCGTTCGACGACGAGCACTGCGCTTACAACTTGATGGGTTGCCGCAATGTACAACAGCATTGGTTCGCCGATGTTTGGCATGGCCAGGATTGGGTTGGTTGCCAAAATGGCCTTTATTGCTTCCAACCCGGCTGTGGCAGCATCCGCCCACTCAAAGTGTTTGGTGCGCCGGAGGAGGCGATAAAGGGGTAAAGCCTTTTCTCCTAAGCGGGAGATAAAGCGGCTTAGAGCCGCCACGCATCCTGTTAACTTTTGGATTTGTTTGAGGTCTATTGGGGTAGCCAGCTGTGACAAAGCTCGGATTTTGGCCGGGTTAGCTTCAATACCTCTACTGGAGACAATGAAACCCAGGAGCTTTCCGTCTGGTACGCCGAAAACGCATTTTTCTGGATTGAGCTTAATGTCGTATGTTCGGAGGTTATCGAATGTGAGCCTCAAGTCGTCTATCAAAGAGTCGACGTGTTTGGTTTTGACGACCACATCGTCTATGTATGCCTCTACTGTTTTGCCGATTTGTTTCTCCAGACATGTCTGAATCATGCGCTGATATGTTGCGCCGGTGTTTTTGAGCCCAAAAGGCATTGTGTTGAAACAGAAGGGACCGTATGGTGTGATGAATGCCATTGCGGCTTGGTCGGACTCCGCCATCTTGATTTGGTGGTAACCGGAGTATGCGTCGAGGAAACACAATGACCCGTGTCCTGCAGTAGCATCGATAATTTCGTCGATGCGGGTACATTAGTCCATCTGTCAGTTAGCAGATCTTGATCAGCTTGAAGCTGCTGCTACTTTTTATGAAGGCTATTTGCCGTGGCTATAAGCCAGCGCTTGAAGCGCTCTTGTTCGACGGGATCCTATGGCATGACGACTTCGTCATCGTCGAGGCTTGCCTCGTCTTTGGAGTGGGGCATGTAATTATCATCCTCCGCCTCTCCATCTATCGCTCTCTCTGGAGGGCTCGCCTCTCCATCCTCCTATCCTAGATCATGCTGGAGAGGATAGTTGCCATCTTCGGCACTATCCGGAGTGTTATTATCTTCTGTGCCGGTATCACCACTTTTGCTTTGGCAGGACTTAGAGCAGCACAGCTGACGTCGGCACTTGGGTTGCTTCTTGGAGGGGTCATCCTCCGCTGTCTCGTCGCCATTGCCTTCTTTGGGTGTGTCCACCATGTATATATTGTATGATGAGGTGGCTGTCCAGTGCCCTGTGGGCAGTGGTTCCTCCTCGTCTCCCGCATCGTCGTCCATACCGTCGATGTCTTCGGAGTCAAAGTCGAGCATGTCGGTTAAGTCGTCGACAATGGCTAGTAAGTGGGTGGTGGGTGGGCAGCGAATTTCTTCGTCATCCGCATCCGAATCCTGTCGGACATAGTTTGGCCAGGATCCTCCTGACAAGGAGAGGAACCTTAATGAGTTCAGTATGTCGCCAAAGGGCGAGTGCTGAAAAATATCCGCGGAGGTAAACTCCATGATCGGCGCCCAATCGGATTCGCTAGGAACGGGCGCAGGCAGTTCGGAGTCCGTGGCCGGAGAAGGATCCGGCAGTCTGACAACACAGCTCTCGTGCAGGGTAAGGTCGATGTTCGGCTCGATCGCCGCTGAGGGTAAGGCATCCGTGGCGGGGTCCATCCACCCGTCCATGGACGGCGCAACTGGCTCCGAATTGAGGGTCAAAGCGGCTGCCGGTGCGATCTCCTGAACACTGTCTAATGGTAGAGCTAAATCGTAATCATCGTGACTGCGTGACGCACAAGGCAGAGGCTCGAATCCATCGAAGATCAAGTCTCCACGGATATCGGCCTTGTAGTTTAAGCTTCCAAACCTAACCTGGTGGCCAGGGGCATAACTTTCGATCTGCTCCAGATGGCCAAGTGAGTTGGCCCGCAGTGCGAAGCCGCCGAACACAAAGATCTGTCCAGGGAGAAAAGTCTCACCCTGGACTGCATCTCTATCGATGATCGTAGGAGCCATCAAGCCTAACGGCGATAACACAGAGGAACTCTCAATGAAAGCAGCAATGTCGGTGTCAAAACCGGCGAATCTCGGGTAGGGGGTCCCGAACTGTGCGTCTAAGGCGGATGGTAACAGGAGGCAGGGGACACGATGTTTTACCCAGGTTCGGGCCCTCTTGATGGAGGTAAAACCCTACGCACTGCTCGATTTATTCTTGATGATATGGGTATTACAAGAGTTGATCTACCACGAGATCGGAGAGGCTAAACCCTAGAAGCTAGCCTATGGTATGATTGTATGTTGTCCTACGGACTAAAACCCTCCGGTTTATATAGACACCGGAGGGGGCTAGGGTTACACAAGGTTGGTTACAAAGGAGGAGATATACACATCCGTATTTCCTAGCTTGCCTTCCACGCCAAGTAGAGTCCCATCCGGACACGAGACGAAGTCTTCAATCTTGTATCTTCGTAGTCCAACAGTCCGGTCAAAGGATATAATCCGGCTGTCCGGATACCCCCTAATCCAGGACTCCCTCACCCGCCATTTATCGAACGCTAGACGGCCACTTCTTCGTATGACGTATATATAGTGGATACGCCTAAAGAATCTAACAACGACGACAAAGAAGATCCAGTCGAGGACAAACCTCCTGGGACACAGCCTAAGCGCCGATGTCAGTGGCGCCGCTCTAAGTCACGTCATGAAAAAGATAGCAATACCGGCACAGGAGAAGATAATACTCCTGGCAGTGCCGACGATAATGAAGACCCCGTTGAAGCAACTCCTAAACAAGAAGAATGGGAAGATGGGCAAATTAGCCCCGATGAATAGGCCAACAACGAAGATTCGGAGGACAGTAACTATCTTCCGCCCTCCGAGGATGAGGTGAGCCTTGGCAACGAGGATTTCATTGTGCCTGAAGAACCTCTCGAGTAGGAGAGCTTCAAGCGCCAGCTAATAGCCACCGCAAGAAGCCTGAAAAAGAAGCAGCAGCAACTACAAGCTGATCAAGACCTATTAAATGGTAGATGGACTGATGTCCTGGCAGCTGAAGAATACAACCTTAAGCGCCCAGCCAAAAGTTACCCGAAGTGCAAGCTGCTACCTCAGTTCAATGATGAGGCGCTGGAGCCCATACCATCATCACGTAATGAGGTTGTCCGACTACCACGTGGTCGGGATAAAGCGGCAACTCAAGCCGAACACCAGCCCGCCCCGCCTGACTATAAAGGCAAAGATAAAACAGCTCGTGGTCACACATATGACCTCCGGCAAGACCTGAACAACAGAGCAGGGCATACCATATCGATCTACGGATTGCGGGGACGTACCTCGGCACATGTCGACGGCTATCTATTCGGATGTGACAAGCCTAGTCATGCACGGGCCGAACACCGCAGACAGACTCCATCGGAGCTGTTTTGCGATGCGGACCGATATAGAGGCGCCACACACCCTCTTTGCTTCACCTACGAAGTAATGGATCACCAATTCCCAGAAGGGTTTAAACCCGTAAATATCAAATTATAGAACGGAACAACTGACCCCGCGGTGTGGATCGAGGACTTTATTCTCCACATTCATATGGCTCATGCAGATGACCTCCACGCCATCAAATACCTCCCTTTAAAACTCAAAGGGCCAGCTCGGCACTGGCTAAACAGTCTGCCTAAAATTTCTATTGGCAACTTTGAGGACTTGGAAGAGGCTTTCCTCGACAACTTACAAGGTACATATGTCCGGCCACCAGATGCCGATGACTTAAGTCACATTGTCCAACAACCCGAAGAGTCAGCCAGGAAGCTCTGGACTAGCTAGGTTCTTAGTTAAAAAGAACCCAATTGTCGACTGTTCGGACGTGGAAGCCCTAGCGGCCTTCAAGCACAGCGTCCGGGACGAGTGGCTCGCTCGCCACCTCGGTCAAGAAAAAACAAAATCCATGCCAGCCCTTACCGCTCTGATGACCCTTTTTGCGCGGGGGAAGACAGTTGGCTCGCTCTTAGAAGCAACAGCGCCAGTGATCCGGGCACTTCCGAAGTCCGGGACAGCAATGGCAGACCGCGACGCAGCAGAAACAAGCGCCGCAGTCATAACGAAAGAACGCATGACACAGTGGTCAATGCCGGATTCAGCGGCCCCAAATCCGGTCAACGGAAGAAGCCATTCAAGGCACATAGAGATGGACCATCCAATTTGGACAAGATATTGGACCGACCCTACCTGATTCATGGCCACGCCGACAAATCAGCTAAACATACCAATAGAAGTTGTTGGGTCTTCAAGCAGGCCGGCAAGCTCAATGCCGAACACAAGGAGAGGAGGCCGCCGGGCAATAGCGACGACGAAGAAGGTCACCAACCAAATACCGGGGGTCAGAAGCAATTTCCCCCCGAAGTAAAAACAGTGAACATGGTATACATGACACACAACTCTACAGGGGAGCAGGAAAAACACTCCCTATGGACTCAGGATCGCACTACGGCGCCCTCAGCCAAAGTACAAAGCGGTCTAATTAAACCGCATACCTTGTTGACCATTAAGCCACCGGTCTCCATTCAATAGGATCGACCAAGTTCGGAGAAAGACTAGCAGTTCGGCTTCTGCCGTCCGCCTCATGTACCTGCGAAATATGTACCGCGCATACATAACTATGCACTTCAAATAGCCTGGGCATCGGCAGAAGCACAACATGGACGGATCTACAAGTACTCCCATAAACTACTTCCTTTTTCCTCTTTTTAAATCACTCTTTCTTTTTCCATCATCCTTCGTCACAGGTAGCACAAAGGCTAGTCATCTCATGGACGGTATCAGAGTCCAGGTTCATAAATTCACCCAAAGGTTACTCCTGTTAAGGAGCCCCTCCATCGAGGAAAGGCGGTGTAGACGTGCGACAGGAGGTCCAAAATAACTTTTTGTAGACCGCACTCTCTATTTTTCGAGCCTGTAAAGTGCCTGTTTCCATAGCCGCCGACCCCTAGCATGTCAAATAGCCAGGGTTGTGGTGTTATTATCTACAAAATGACAATTGGCATGTCACTTAGGTTCTGGTGAATATACTTTGTATCTGGTATTCACTTTTCTATAAAGAACCAATTTTTTCTCCTTTTGGTTGTTTCACACACCCACCCCGGCATACCTTGCCAGGGGCTTGGCATAGGAACAAAATAAGTTGCCAATAAAGTCTGAACAGCTTAATAGCATAGTTCGGTGTCGCGAGCTCGGCCTTATATGCATCAGCTCCGAATCATGTCTTGGGTCAATAGTTGGGTTGTCCGGCTCCTGTGCTTGCTACCTTACGTTCTGCTCTATCGGCTAGGGTAGTAAAGGGAGAACTACTGCGATTTTGCTTACGGTTCATCTGGTCAAACACCTCAGTAGAGAAAGCGGAAAACTAACTGTCATGATGCGGCGAGAGCTGGTCAACCGCTCGACAACTTAACAGGATCTTTTGAGATTCCCCCGTATTATACAAAGGACCTTTTTTTGGGTCATACATGTAATGCACCGCATTGGGATAACTGTGTACATAACATGATCTATATCGTAGATCCACCATAAAACTCCTATGGCTAAGTGAAAGTGTTAACGCCCTTTAGTCTTATTGCCTAGTTCACCGCATTGACACCTCCTTTTTGGACCAAGACGTTGGGTTAAGAGTGACCAATTGCTTTTCCAAACACCTCCGTATTTCCTACGAGGGGGCTGAAGCCGACGATTGGAAATCTTTCAGATTATATAAAAACAGCCGCACAGGAGTATTCAACACTTTTAAGCAACTCTAAAATAAACTTTATTATTTCATACTATCATTTTCCACAATGTCAATACATCTCACTTGAATATCATATCTTTCGAGCACTGACCCTCTATCAATCGGGCAGCCTCTAAGACATCTTTGAAATAATGCTCTGGTGCGTGATGGTCCTTGCCTTTGGGTGGACTCTTCGCTGCAACATCGATGGCCTTCATCTTTGTCCAGTATGTTTTTACATGGGCAAAGGCCATCTGTGCACCTTCAATGCACGTTGATCGCTTAAAGGCGTCGATGCGCGGCACCGTGGCAGCAAGTCGCCGCATCAAACCAAAATAACTATCTAGAATTGGTTCGGTTGGCCACAGCTGGGCTACGACGTCTTTCATGGCAGCGCCGGATATCCTATGCAGTTCTGCCCATTGGGACATCTGCTCGTTCAGCAACAATGGGCGCTTTGACGCACCAAATTGCGACCAGAAAAGCTTCTCCGTTGCATACCCTTCTTGCGCTTGGTAAAACTACACCGCATCGGAAGCACTCTTCGGCAAATCCAACAAAGCATCTGGAGAGCTCCACGCTTGATTAAGCGGGGCATAATTCGGATCGCCGAACTTAGTTTGCAGCAAAGAGGGCTTACCAGCCGCGATCTCCCCAGCTTGCTGGATCTCCTCCCGGGCCGCTCTAGATTTAGACCGGGCTTCTCTTGCCTCTTGTAAGGCCTTATCAAGATCAACCGTTTTGACTTTATTATCCCTCTTGAGAAATCGGCAGCGGCTAGCGGCCTCCTTTAGTTCAAGCGTCATCAAGGAAAGTTTCTCCTCATATTGGTGCCGAGCAGCCTGTTCGGCCTTTAACTCAGCATATGCCTTTTCGGCAGCCGCATTACTAATCCGGGCCTGCTCCTTGGCCCGGGCTAGCTCAGCTCGAAGGATCTCGACCGCGGCAGCACCATCTGTAGATATGTACATCTTATTGCACAAATCTTCGCAGCATGCTTATATTGTAAACACGTGCATAGTATGGTTGCCCCAAAAACATACCTTGCACCTCGTCAAGTCGCCTGTTGATAAGCGTGATATCATTATCCGCCTCATCAATCTTGTGTTGCAAATCCGCAACCTCTATAGTCCGGGCAGTTACTGGGGAGGTCACCGCATGTGTTCCAATTAATCAGATTATTTCCTGGGCATATCTTTTGATCCTCTGATCGCCTCCCTCGGGAAGCCAATCAGAGTCTCAGGGGGTACTATCTATACATAGGTGTATTTTGTGAATAAAACACAATCGAACATGTTACAGTACAAACTTTGAAGCCTCTTAGCAGGCCCACAAAGGCCTCATTCAATCCGCTTTTCGCGGACATGACCTTTTCAACCATTGTGCCCATCAGGGTACGATGTTCCTATGAGACGGACGCCTGCTGCAGCATGTTTGTCAATATATCCGGTGCTTCTGGGTCTCCGGAAGCTACTAAAGGAGTACGGCCTCCCTTTGAAGGAATCCATTTATTCGTATCCGGCTGTAGACCAGACTGCTCGGGACCTCCATTGTTGGTATCCGGACCCCGGGCCACCGAAGTATCAGCTTCTGGCAGTGTCTTCATTATACCTTGCACCACTTGTTGATCGGGGGAGACCCTTCGTGACGACACCTCGAAGTCGTCCGCCCTATTGGAGAAGGTCCCCCGAGGAAGAGGATTGTTGGAGAAGACTATGTGCCGAACTGCAAAAAAACATATATTCTAGACGTTACAAGAAAGGAACGGGACATATTTAAAACACCCGTGTTCACTTACGATTTGGTTTGAGGCTTGTCCTCGTCATGGGACTACGCGATGACGTTGTCCTCCAACACTACAAAAAAAATACACTTCTGTGATGATACGTGTTTGTCACAGTAGGTCGCTTTTTTTGTCATGCATGTACATCCATGACAAATTTATGACAGAATCAAGATAGTCATACCTATGCTGTCGTAGAAGTGTTCCATGACATTACCAAAATTATCATCACGGAAGTGTCCACTTCCATGACGATAAATCGCGCATCACAGAAGTGCTTTCGTCAAGGGTGACCGACACGTGGCATCCACCGTAACGGAACGCCGTTAAGCTATCGGGTCGGGTTTTGGATCCGATAACCCGTTAACAGCCCCGACCAATGGGGATTTTCCACGTGTAAAATCATCATTGGCTGGAGGAAACACGTGTCAGCTCATCGTTGGGACAGATGTCAACCACTCATTGGACGGAAGGCGCATATGGTACGTCGACACGTGGCACAGCCCAACAGAGGCCCATTCCTGTGAAAAGGCCAGCCCGTTTGACTTGGTCAAAAGGTGGCGGGCCGGCCCATGGAAAGCCTGTTAACGGCCTGTTCGCATATAGCCCATTTACAGCCCGCTAACCCAAGGCCCGTTACGCCCTATCCGAATTAGGCCCAGTAGCGTCATTTGGGACATCCAATATGATTCCAGCCCATTTTCACTTCTGGCCCATGTATGGCCCATGATGTCTTTCGGCCCATATGAGGCCCTATGTAACTCTTGGCCTATTAACGGCTGAGGGAGTCCTGGATTAGGGGGTGTTCGGGTAGCCGGACTATACCTTCAGCCGGACTCCAGGACTATGAAGATACAAGATTGAAGACTTCGTCCCGTGTCCGGATGGGACTTTCCTTGGCGTGGAAGGCAAGCTTGGCGATGCGGATATTCAAGATCTCCTACCATTGTAACTGACTCTATGTAACCCTAACCCTATCCTGTGTCTATATAAACCGGAGGGTTGTAGTCCATAGGCAATCAACTCCATATACAACAATCATACCATAGGCTAGCTTCTAGGGTTTAGCCTCCTTGATCTCGTGGTAGATCTACTCTTGTACTACCCATATCATCAATATTAATCAAGCAGGACGTAGGGTTTTACCTCCATCAAGAGGGCCCGAACCTGGGTAAAACATCGTGTTCCCTGCCTCCTGTTACCATCCGGCCTAGACGCACAGTTCGGGACCCACTACCCGAGATCCGCCGGTTTCGACACCGACATTGGTGCTTTCATTGAGAGTTCCTCTGTGTCATCGCCTTTAGGCCCGATGGCTCCTTTCATCATCAACAACGATGCGTTCCAGGGTGAGACTTTGCTCCCTGGACAGATCTTCGTCTTCGGCGGCTTCGCTCTGAGGGCCAATTCGCTTGGCCACCTGGAGCAGATCGAAAGCTACGCCCCTGGCCATCAAGTCAGGTTTGGAAGCTTAAACTACATGGCTGACATCCGCGGAGACTTGATCTTCGACAGACTCGAGCCACGGCCAAGCGCGCCGCACTATCTCGAGAGGCATGATCTAGCTTTGCCCCCGGATAGTGTCCTGGAGGCCGCACATGCATCGGTTCCGACCCCTAATTCAGAGCCTATTGCACCAATCGAGGATGAGCGGTTGGACATCACCTCGGGGGCTGCGATCCCAAAAGCGATCGAGCCGAACGCTAGCCCCGCACTCTGCACGACCCGTGACTCCAAGGATCTGGACTCCTCCCCGGACTCCGAACCCCCCGCGCCCCTGCCAATCGAATCCGATTGGGCACCGATAATGGAGTTCACCGCCGCAGACATCTTTCAGCATTCGCCTTTTGGCGACATCCTGAATTCTCTTAAGTCTCTCTCTTTATCAAGAGAGCCCTGGCCGGACTACGGTCAGTGAGGGTGGGATACGGGCGATGAGGAAATTCAAAGCCCACCCACCACCCACTTTGTAGCCACTGTCGACGATCTAACCGACATGCTTGACTTCAGCTCCGAAGACATCGATGGCATGGATGACGATGTAGGAGACGAACAGGAACCAGCACCTGTAGGGCGCTGGAAGGCCACCTCGTCATATGACATATACATGGTGGATACTCCAAAAGATGAAGATGGCGATGGAACAGTGGGGGATGACGCCCCCAAGAAACAGCCAAAGCGCCGGCGTCAGCGGCGCTGCTCTAAATCCCGCCAAAACAAAAACAGTGATTCCGGCACGGGATATAATACTACCCCGGATAGCACCGAAGAATACCCACCTCAGCAAGATTCGGCACAGGAAGATGGAGAAGCCAGCCCTCATGAGAGAGCGACAGACCGAGAGGTCGAGGATGACAACTATACGTCTCCCTCCGAAGACGAGGCAAGCCTCGATGACGACGAATTCGTCATACCATCAGACCCCGCCGAACAAGAGCGTTTTAAACATAGGCTTTTAGCCACGGCAAGAAGCCTCAAGAAAAAGCAGCAACAGCTTAGAGCTGCCCAAGATTTGCTAGCTGACAGATGGACTGAAGTCCTTGCGGCCGAAGAGTATGAACTCGAACGCCCCTCCAAGAGTTACCCAAAGCGCAGGCCGCTACCCCGATCAGAGGAGGAAGCACCTACATCACCAGCGCATGACATGGCAGAACGGCCACCTCGCGGCCGCGACAAAGCGGCCTCTCGGCCCTCCACCCAAGCCATGCCCCGACGCCGCTCAACTAAGGCACGGGAAAATGCACCCGACCTGCGAGACATACTGGAGGATAAGGCAAGACAAACAAGATCGATGTACAGATCGCGCAGGCACCCTACGGCATGTGACAATGATCTTCACTCCGGATACAACAAATCCGGCCGGGCCGAACACAACAGACATAGCTCTTCCGAGCTGCGTCGTGATATAGCCCAGTACAGAGGCGCCGCACACCCGCTATGCTTCACGAATGAAGTAATGGATCATAAAATCCCAGAGGGTTTCAAACCCGTAAACATCAAATCATACGATGGCACAACGGATCCGGCGGTATGAATCGAGGATTATCTCCTTCACATCCACATGGCACGCGGCGATGATCTACACGCCATCAAATACCTCCAGCTCAAACTTAAAGGACCGGCCCAGCATTGGCTTAACAGCTTGCCAGCAGACTCAATCGGTTCTTGGGAGGACCTGGAAGCCGCATTCCTCGACAACTTCCAGGGCACTTACGTGCGACCGCCGGATGCCGACGACTTAAGACACATAATTCAGCAGCCATAGGAATCGGCCAGACAATTCTGGACACGGTTCCTAACAAAGAAAAACCAGATAGTCGACTGTCCGGACGCAGAGGCCCTAGCAGCCTTCAAGCATAACATCCGCGATGAGTGGCTTGCCCGGCACCTGGGACTGGAAAAGCCGAAATCCATGGCAGCCCTCACGACACTTATGACCCGCTTTTGCGCGGGAGAAGACAGCTGGCTAGCTCGCAGTAACAACTTATCAAAGAACCCTGGTAATTCGGATACCAAGGACAAAAGTGGCAGGAAACGTCGGAATAAGCAAAAACACCGTGTTAACAGCGACAGCAATGAAGACACGACAGTCAATGCCGGATTCAAAGGCTATAAATCTGGTCAGCGGACAAAGCCAAAAGAATACTCAGGGCCCGTCTAGTTTGGACCGAATACTCGATCGCTTGTGCCAGATACATGGCACCCCCGAAAGGCCAGCCAATCACACTAACAGGTATTGTTGGGTGTTCAAGCAGGCAGGCAAGTTAAGGGCCAAAAACAGAGACAAGGGGCTGCACAGCGACGACGAGGAGCCCAAGCCGCCGAACAACAATGGACAGAAGGGCTTTCCCCCACAAGTGCAGACGGTGAACATGATATACGCAACCCACATTCCCAAGCGGGAGCGGAAGCGTGCGCTACGGGACGTATACGCGATGGAGCCAGTCGCCCCAAAGTTCAACCCATGGTCCTCCTTCCCGATCACTTTTGATCGAAGGGACCATCCCACTAGCATCCATCATGGCGGCTTTGCCGCATTGGTTCTCGACCCAATCATCAACGGATTTCATCTCACAAGAGTCCTCATGGACGGCGGCAGTAGCCTGAACCTGCTTTATCAGGATACAGTGTGGAAAATGGGCATCGATCCCTCAAGGATTAAGCCCACAAGAACGACCTTTAAAGGCGTTATACCAGGTGTAGAAGCCAACTGTACAGGCTCAGTAACACTTGACGTGGTCTTCGGATCCCCGGACAATTTCCAAAGCGAAGAGTTAATCTTCGATATAGTCGCGTTTCGCAGTGGCTATCACGCCCTGCTCGGACGAACCACATTCGCAAAGTTCAATGCGGTGCCGCACTACGCATATCTCAAGCTCAAGATGCCAGGCCCTCGAGGAGTAATTACGGTCAACAGAAACACCGAACGCTCCCTCCGTACGAAGGAACATACGGCGGCTCTCGCAGCGGAGGTACAAAGTAGCCTTCTCAGGCAATTCTCCAGTCCGGCCATTAAAAAGCCAGACACTGCCAAGCGCGCCCGGAGTAACCCACCGCAGGACCGCTTGGCACACTCTGAGCAAGCGTAGCAATGCGGCCCCAACCCCAGCTTTCGCGACATAGCGAAACCAGTACCTCGCATACATAACTACGCCCTTGAAATACCATGGGCACAAGGGAAGGGGCACAATAACGGCACACCCAAAATACGGCTTAAAACATACTAGGGGCTGCCGGATTCTTTTTTTTATTTTTTCTTACTTTCAGGACTCTATACTTCGGACGACCTATTTGGCAATTCGACTGCCGCACAAACGATGCAAGATCCGGGGAGGCAGACAAGCCATGCCGCATTATGGAACTCCCAGGTGGTCTCTATTACGAGCGGTATACCTGTTTTAAATACAATTCCGCGGCCTGCCCCTGGTCAGGACATACTGAATAGTCCAATACCTTTTGCTTATCGCACTATTTGTATCATTCGGCTTTGATAAATAGCCTCTCTATAAACAATGCTTAGCTTTTTGTCTATTTTTTGCATTATCCTCTTTTCACATATATGTTTATTAAATGACATGATTGCACCCGTACACCATGGTACGGCAAACACGCCAGGGGCTTCAGTACCCCTCATAATGGTGTGAGAAGTCCGTACACTTTCACAAGTGCGGCACCCCGAACTTATAGCACTATATGCATCGGCTCCGAATCATGATTTGGGTCAATAGTTGGGTTTGCCCGGCTCCTATGTTTTCGTGCCTTACGTTCCGCTCTATCGGCTAAGCTAGCACTAGGAGAACCACTACGATTGTGCCTCGGTTCAGCTGGGTTAGGCACCTCAGTGGAGAAAGCTAAAACTGACTGTCATGATGAGGCGAGAGACCGATCGCTGTTCGAGAGGTTTTTCGAGTCCCTAAAGACTTATGCCGCTTCTAGCGAGGAGCTGGCTTTGTCCGGCCAAGGCGTGGATAGCGCCCCGAACTCGGTCTTCCGAACTAGGGGCTTCGCCGAAATTTAAAAATATAGAGTTCTATGGCTAAGTGAGAGTGTTCAATCATTATAGTCTGATTGCCTGGTTTGTTGTGCTGAGCGCCTCCCTCGAAGGACCCAACTATGGGAAAAAGAGCGCTCAGGTTTATCCCGAACACCCCAGCACTAGTGGCATGGGGGCAGAAGCTGATGACTGGCCATCTCTCAATTTTTTGATAAACGGACACACAGAAAGTAATATTTTAAATTCAATAAGCATTGCTTAGCGCATATGAACAAGTTTTAAGCGCACAGGATAAACACGAGCGAGTTCATTCAAAAATCACATCCTTGGTACATTCATCCGCCACAAGGCGGGCACCTGCAAGAACATCCTTGTAGTAGTTCTCGGGCTTGCGATGCTCCTTCCCCGGCGGCGGCCCGTCCTTCACAAGCTTCTCACCGTCCAGCTTACCCCAGTGCACCTTTGCACGGGCAAGGGCCCGACGGGCACCTTCGATGCAGACGGAGCGCTTGATGACCTCGAGCCTCGGACAGGCCTCCACCAGCCGCCGCACCAGCCCGAAATAGCTCCCAGGCAGGGCCTCTCCGGGCCACAGCCGAACTATGAAGCCCTTCATGGCCTGTTCGGCCGCCTTGTGGAGCTCGACCAGCTGTTTCAGCTGGTCGCTCAAAGGCACAGGGTGTCCGGCCTCAGAATACTGAGACCAGAACACCTTCTCTGTCGAGCTTCCCTCTTCATCTCGGTAGAATGCGGCGGCATCAGATACGCTGCAGGGAAGATCTGCGAATGCCCCTAGAGAGCTCCGGATTCGGGTAAGTAACAAGTAGTTTACTTTTATATTTCTGCTTTGCATGAAGAATGCCTTACCCGCTACTATCTTCCTCATCTCCTCCAACTCTTGGAGGGCCTTTTGGGCTTCGGCCTTGGCAGACTTGGCAGTCTCAAGGGCCGTCGCGAGCTCGGATGCTTGCGCCTTTGACTCAAGCTCCAAACTCTCATGTTTTTTCATGAGAGCTTGAAGCTCTTGCTGCACCTCGCCGACCTAAGCCCCAAGTCTGTCTCGCTCGGTGCGCTCCATGGCCGTTTTCTTTTCGGCCTCAGACAGCGCCTGCTTAAGGGTCGCCACCTCATTCGTGGCCCCTACAATAAGCAGTACAATCATGTTACTCTTTTTGCAATCAAGCCTTTTTATAGGCACTTTTCTGTAAGGTATTTCTTACCTTCTTCCTCCTCGAGCCCCCGCTTGGCAAGGCCGAGCTCTTGCTCGGTCCGCTCGAGGTCCTGCTTCAGGACACCCACCTTCACAGTCAGTGCGGCGGTGGATAGTAGCGAAGCCTGCATACGCATATTGACTCTTTTTTGTTAGACTCCTGCGATATTTAATTGATCCTCTATTCGGCTTTTCTTTCCGAATGCCAAACAGAGCATCGGGGGCTACTGTCTATGCGGTAATATTTTTACATATTTCTTACCTCGAAGCCTATTAGAAGGCTAGCACAAGCTTCAGTCAGTCCGCTCTTGACGGACTGAACCTTCTGGATCACCGTACTCATAATAGTACGGTGCCCCTCGTCGATGGAGGCGCCGTCGAGCACCTCCAGCAGATTGTCCGGCACCTCCGGTTGGACGGAGGCCGCCGGCTCAGAAGGCTTGCTCCTCTTGGAAGGAGTTCGCCTACCGCGGTCCGGAACTGTGGAAGATTCCAACGCGGTGTCCGGCACAAAGCCAGACTTGGAGCCCTGGGGGCCTTATCCCCTTCACTCCTGGAGTTCGGGAGGTTGCCTTGCGGCTCCTCCGGGACCACCTCCTCCTGCCCCGGAGCTTGTCGCGACGCCACTTCGGCGTCGTCTGCAGTGCGGGGGGAGACAGCGGGCAGAACTGAGTTCACGTCCGATGAGTCCAGGGAGCCGCCCGACGATTCGTCGAATTCGGCCCGGGGCGGACTGCATAATTACATTCGACATCAGGGAAAGTCGTGCAACAAAGGAACATCATGAGTTATTCTGATATCCGAACTTATGATTTCGCCGGACGCTTGGCCCTGTTTGGCCACTCCTCTCCGCCCTCTTCGGCGTCGGGGGAGTAGTCCGGCGGAGGGATCTTCCTTTTCCTAGACCTCTCGGCCTCCCCCGTTGGGGCGGCCTTCCTCTTCTCTCCTCCCTCCGCTGGGGGGGAGAGTTTTCTTCTTCCTCCTCCTCGTTTTCATGGGAAGAGGGCGTCTCGGACTCGTCGGATGACGAGTCCGACACCACCACGTTACGGGCACGCTTTCGAGTCCCCGTGGTCTTCTTCTTGGCCTTCTTCTCCGGCACCACATAAGGCGCTGGAACTAGCAGCTTCACTAGTAGAGCTGGGGCTGGGTCTTCGGGTAGCAGAGCCGGAGAGTTAATCGGTCCGGATATCGCCCGCCAAGCCTGTCAAAGGTAAGGGAGTTTAGATCCCGCATAGAGTCAAACTATGAAGAAAGCTTAACATCCTGTAAAAGGTGAAGATAGCTTACCTCGCTAGCGTGACGCTGCGAGCTGTATCCGCGGTCCTCGGAAGCGGATGCGGGAGCCTCGGCGCCCTTGAATAGCACCTTCCAGGCATCTTCGTATGTTGTGTCGAAGAGCCTGCTAAGGGTTTGGTGCTGCGCCGGGTCGAACTCCCACAAATTAAAATCCCGTTGTTGGCACGGGAGAATCCGGCGGACGAGCATAACCTGGATTACATTTACAAGCTGGATTGGCTTGTTCACCAGGGACTGGATGCATGTTTGCAATCCGGTCACCTCTTTTTCGTCACCCCACGACAGGCCCGTCTCTTTCCAGGACATAAGCCGCGTGGGGGGTCCGGATCGGAACTCGGGGGCTGCGGTCCATTTCGGATCGCATGGCTCGGTGATGTAAAACCACCCAGATTGCCACCCCTTTAGGGTCTCCACAAAAGAGCCCTCGAACCATAGGACGTTGGCCATCTTGCCCGCCATGGCACCTCCGCACTCCGCCTGGCTGCCGCGCACCACCTTGGGCTTGACATTGAAGGTCTTGAGCCAGAGGCCGAAATGAGGGCGGACGCGGAGGAAAGCCTCGCACACGACGATAAATGCCGAGATGTTGAGGATGAAGTTCAGGGCCAGATCGTGGAAATCCAGGCCGTCATAGAACATGAGCCCCCGGACAAATGGGTGGAGTGGAAAACCCAGTCCGCGGAGGAAGTGGGGGAGAAATACTACCCTCTCATGGGGCCTTGGGGTGGGGAGAAGCTGCCCCTTTTCGGGAAGCCGGTGCGCAATGTCCTTGGACAGGTATCCGGCCTTCCTTAGCTTCTTGACTTGGCCCTCCGTAGCGGAGGAGACCATCCACTTGCCTCCCACTCCTAACATTGCTGGAGAAGGTTGAGGTGGGAAGTGCGGGCTTGGGCGCTGGAGCTCGAGTGCGCAGGAGATGGATAGGCAAAGGAGGAAGAAGGCGTAGGTAAAAAGGTGGAACCTTATCCCCTTATATGGGCGGATGCGGTTGTGCGTCCCCACCAGCCTAGTAAAACTTGCTTGCCTCCCAAGCGCCGTGATAAATGGCGCGGTTGGGTTACCCACGTCCGTATTGATGAGAATCCCGTAAAGGGGGTACACGATCTCTGCTTTGACAAGACATGCCAAGGAAACCGCCTCGCAAAACATGCTGAGGTGGAAAAGTAAAAACGATTCGAGTAAAGGACTTGGCCGTAGTGTGATGACACACTGCGGAATACGTCAGCAGTTTTGATTTGTGTTAATTTTATTCTCTCTATGGCAATATGTGGAAGCTTATTTTGCAGAGCCGGACATTACTCTTGGTGTTTATAATCTTCTATGAAGGACTTGGAGGAGGAACCCGCCTTGCAATGCTGAAGACAATTTGCGTGCCGGACTCGTCGTCATTGAAGCCTGGTTTAGGGGCTACTGAGGGAGTCCTGGATTAGGGGGTGTTCGGGTAGCCGGACTAAACCTTCAGCCGGACTCCAGGACTATGAAGATACAAGATTGAAGACTTCGTCCCGTGTCCGGATGGGACTTTCCTTAGCATGGAAGGCAAGCTTGGCGATGCGGATATTCAAGATCTCCTACCATTGTAACTGACTCTATGTAACCCTAACCCTATCCGGTGTCTATATAAACCGGAGGGTTGTAGTCCGTAGGCAATCAAATCCATATACAACAATCATACCATAGGCTAGCTTCTAGGGTTTAGCCTCCGTGATCTCGTGGTAGATCTACTCTTGTACTACCCATATCATCAATATTAATCAAGCAGGACGTAGGGTTTTACCTCCATCAAGAGGGCCGGAACCTGGGTAAAACATTGTGTTCCCTACCTCCTGTTACCATCCGGCCTAGACACACAGTTCGGGACCCACTACCCGAGATCCGCCGGTTTTGACACCGACAACGGCCCGTGGTGAAACTGGCCCATAATGAACAGTGTATCACTTTACACCCATTAACGGCCTGTGGTGAAACTGGCCCGTAAAGAACAGTGTACCACTTTATACCCATTAAAGGCCCGTTATTTCGTTGGGCCATTTCTAGCCCATGTTATCTTTCGGCCTTCTCAGAGCCCATTTATTCTTGGGCTCATTTCCAGCATTCGTTTACTTACGGCCCGTTACTGTCATTTTCTTCTTGTGGGCCAAATTCAGCCCGTGGTTACAGTCGGCCCATTTGTGGTCTGTTAATACGTTTGGCCGTTTTCATAGCGTCATCAAATACAGCCTATTAACGATGGCCCGTTACAGTCGGCCCATGAACGGACGATTCCAACTCTAGCCCGTTTACGGCCATAATGCGGCCTGTTATTGGCCCATGTTTAGCCAATCGATCATACGGCCCGTATAAGGCCCATAGATGATACGGCCCGTAGAAGGCCCATTGTTTCTACGGCCTGTAGAAGGCCTACTGTTTCTACGGCCCGTAGAAGGCCCACTGTTTCTACGGCCCGTAGGAGGCCCAGTGTCACTACAGTAAATATTAGCCCATGGTTATTGTGGCCTAGTTTTAAAAAATAGGTTATTGCAGCCACTAGTTAACCGCGGAAAAATAACTGCAATGACTACAAGAAAACAAATAAACAAGACAACAAGGAAATAAATAAGCAAGCAACTAATGCTAGGCTATCATGGCTATTACACATATTACATCCACTGGGCATCAAAGTTCGCCACCAGTGCAAATATAGGGAACAAAGTAGCATATCATATACACTGGCCGTCAAAATTGGCCACCAGTGCAAATAAACGTGGCAGCAAAACAAGAGCATAACTGAAACAACTTCAGAAGAGCTCAAGAAATGTTATCCTGGGTATCCACCATGCTGGCAATAAGCTTAGCAAGATGATTAGCTTTGTCCTGTTTGGCGCTAAAATCCTCCAACGCTTGCTGTTGCACCAGAAACTATGCATCTGAATGCTCCAGGGACTTCCGCAGTCCTTCCGCTTCTTGTCGCAGCACAGCTGATCGATGTCTTTCAGCTTGTAGTTGATACTCAAGAAACCGAACTAATTCAGACAGTGAGTTTGAATAGCTTGTGCAAGCGGTAGTGGCCAGTAACTCCAACACTAAACCAAGACAGGATGTGTCACTATCCTGAACCTTATCTACATTACTTCCTTTACCGTTGCTTAATAAGGCACTCTTCCCCAATATTCTGTCAGCATTCTAAAAGAAGAAACAAGCAGACACATAACAAATTTAGCATGTACTAGTATATGAAACTCATTTCGGTGAACCAGTTCATTAGTAAGGTGGACAGGATTAAACTACCAAGTCTTCTATTGCCAAGTACTAGTACATAATAGAAGCATCAAACAAACATATATCTATGTCCTATGGTAGCAATGGAATCTTAAATTAGAACAGTTGTTCTTCAGGTTTAGGCACTTGTTCTACATGAACAGAGTATAGTAAGACGCAAGAATATAATACTTAAAATAGAAAATGAGCTCATAGACCTTACCACATTCTTGGTTCGGGACCAGTACAGAACAAGGCGTTCCTAGTCATCATCCAGTAAATGTGTCTCAGGAGAACGTCAGGGAATTTGATGAGTTTCTTTGTCGGTGAAGTACGTTTTCCTCAGGTAATTCTGATACTGCCACCAAGCATTCTTGAAGATAGTAGAGGTATTAGCACAGGTTACCTCATCCTGAGTTTCCAAATCGGTCCTTCTCTATAGAGAAAAATGGGAAAATTTGTTGTATTATAACCACCATGGAGGTAGGATGTTTGGGATGAAGCAAAGTAATTGCCATGAATAACATTACTTACACATAACTCCTGGACAAACACCTGCAACTGGCATTTTCCTTCATCTTCAGTATAATATTTCCAAGATGGGAAGATATGCACATATACGATTTAACAACATCAAATGCGATAGATGCTGAACTATGACTAGCTGGTTGTGCTTCCTCCACAGGAATAGGTGTACTAACTGGTGGAGTTGGGGTTCGCCGTGATAGTACTGGCCCTATGGGCACTGGAGCTGCCTTACTAACTACTCTTGTTTGGGAGCTCTGTGGCGGACATGGTGCTGTGTCAATAGGAACTGGGTTACTATCGGCTGGGGTTGGGGTTAGATTGGGTGAAGCTGGTTCTCTATCCATCGTAGTAGGGGTACAATCTGCGAGAGTTTGGGTTATGTGTGGTAGGGCTGGTTCTTGTGCATGTACAACCGGGGTGCTATCTCCACCAAGAGGTAGCACTGTTTTATTTGAAGACCGTATTTTTAGTCCGCTAGATACTGGCATCACCCGCTCCAATTCAAATGGCTGATAAACAGGAAACATAGTTGAATGTACAGACATTGTATGAGAGACAGATGCAATAGGTAGTGTGGAAAAAAGAGGGCATGAAATAGTTGACATGTATATTGTTTAACTAAAACGGATAGCATGACATAATTTCACATATATGATGTCTATCTAAACTGGATAGCATAGCATAACATAATTCAAAGATATGATGAATAACTAAACAGGATTGCATGGCATAATTCACCTACATGTTATCTAAGTAATCAGGAACGCATCATTTAATTCACATATGTGATTTATATGCTAAACAGAAGGCATTCGATATGATGTCTGAACTAAGAACATGGTGTTGAATATTGTGTATACGATGTCTAAACTATGCAATGCAAGACACTGTATGCATGATATGAGCAGTATAACCATGCCAAGTTAGAGCATACACCTCAGTGGGGGAATAGGACTGGTCATCTGTCTCTGAACCCATCTCTGAGGAGCTATCGGGACCCAACAAGAGATCTGCTTCGACAGGTAGCATTGTCTGCTCTGAAGGCCTTGTTTTCAATCCAGATTTTTCCATCTCCCACCCAAATGGCTGATTCACAGGAAGAGTAGTTTAACGTACAAACATTGTCGACAAATGGAAATGTAATGAAGAAAAGGATGGGCAAGATATCATTCAAATATATGATGCCTGGTTAAACAGGATGGCATTGCACATTTCACATATATTATGGCTGGCTAAAAGACATGAGACTGCATAATTCCCATATATGATATAGAAACTAAACAGGTGGCATTACAGAACATGTCTAAACTAAGCAGATGACATATATGATGTTAAAAGTAGGCACTGCAAGGCAACATATGCATGATATGACTAACATCATCATGCCAAGGTAGATCAAACACCTTGCGGGGTAAATAGGAGTGGTCAGCGGTGTCCGAATCCGCCTCAGAATAGATATCTTCCTCTGGATTACAATCTGGAGAGGGGTGGGGAGGGTTTGCCATTGAACCCACCATGGAGCGATGTCTGCATGACATTGTATTGCCGCGCAAAACTCTTCTCTTTTTCTCTACATGTTCATCATGACTGTGTACAATATCTGACATGCATACGAAAAAAATATAGTGAGATTATGTAAGGAGAGCATGCAGAAATTTAGAGTGATGGTAACAACCAGTGGATCGATGTTTTTCCGTTGAACCAAAATAGACCTAATGGATCGACGTGAATGTATAGTAATAAGTGATGCAACAAGTGTACAACCACTTTGCCGTAGCCGTGTCGACCTCGGCATCATTGGGTTGGTCGCTGAAGCAGTTGAGGCAGAGGTGGCTGTCGGAGGTGTGGAGGAAGATCTGAAGAGTCTGTAGACGGCGTCCAGGGCACTGCTCTGTTGTGACGGATCGTTCTGTCATTTGAGCAGCTCCGGTGAGCCGTAAGACGTCAAGGCTGAAGCAGCACAAGACAGACATCGTCAATCTCAAGTGGGATTCTAATAGCATCTCCAATAGATGATGTAAAATGGATGTAAAATTAACATCACCAAAAACCACTTGACTACAACAGATGAGGTAAAAACTGTTGACTCTGAACTTAACTGTCGAAACTGAAATTTACTCTGGAATCTGAATGCTACTGTCGAAACTGAATGCAATGGTACCAGAGAGGCACTTGACATGTAGTTTAGGGAGGGCCTGCAGTTCATCTTCAACCTGCACCCCCCTGAGCCGCCAGCCACCACCGGCCGAATCGTCGGCCCCAGCGCCGCCGCGCCGCCTCGAAACAACTCGCCACCGCCATCCCGGCCAGCCCTCTAGGCCCCCCGCCCCCACCCTGAACCCTAAGATAGATAGTTGGGTACCTCTCCGGTGAGCCCCCGTCCCCGTTGCGGGTGGTTCTTCCTTAACTCCGGCGAGCCCCCCCAACCCCTGAAAATCGACTGACCCAAAAGTCGATTCAGTCGACTGAAGTGTGGCTTAATCGGACCATAGTAGCAGCACGAGCGAGGGGAGAGCAACAGCGGCAGCTGGGCGAGCGAGCGATCGAGCGAGAGCCGGAGCAGCAGTAGCAGATCCGGCTGGTATGGACGCCGCCGCCAAAGGGGCCTCGCACTGGGGGAGAGACGCCGTGGAGATGTCGCCTGCGGCGCCGGCTTCAAGGTAGCCGCTCCATGGGGTGCGGGATGGAGCACCGCCGGTGCTGGGAGGTCGAGTTAAGGAGAAGGTGCGATGCGATGAGTGTACAACCTCTTTGGTGGCGCCGAGTAGGCCTCGGCTTCGTCCGAGGAGTCGGTAAGGATGTTGCGGTTCCGGTGGAGCAGGTTAAGGCGGCGCTGTGGGGATGGAGCAGCCGCGATAGACGAGGCAGTCATCGGAGCAGCTCCTTGGAGGTGGAGGACGGGGCGGCTGAGCCGGCGGGATGGCGAGATGGACGACGGATCCTCATCCGGGGAGATGGACGAGGGACGTCGAGCTATTGCGCTGCACGACGTCGTCGGGGAAGAGGCTCCGGCTGGGCAGCGGTGACGTGGCGGACGGAGGAGGGTGGGGTTTCACGGCTGGAGCGAAGAGGTTATGGCGGCCTGGGATTTTGAATGGCGAAAAGGGGGCGATGGGAGGGGGTGAAGCATGACTTAGGAACGCGCTTGTCCAAAATGTAGGGTGTGTTACAAAAGTACCCCCCACCGATTTGAACTAGCGGCCCTTTCGGCTCAGGGTTAGAACGGGGATTTCACGTGTCGGGATTTGGCAGCTGGAGGGAGTTTTCCCGCGCGTTGTAATTTCGGGATAGCAAGGCGCGGGTTGTGAAGGCGCCAGTTTTGGGAGCACGATATCTGAATTTTTGGGATATAACAAGACGCGGGTTGAATTTCAGGGAAAAGCCTAACGTGTAGTAATATTGTACTTGTACGTACCAAATCAATTCGCACTTCCCTCAACCAAAAAGAAAATGAAAAAAATAAAACTATTCACACCACACAAAGAGAGAGTCTTGCCCCGTTTTACTATACAAATGCTATTCAAAGCTACTCCCTCCTTCCATCTATATAGGGCCTAATGCATTTTTCGATGCTAACTTTGACCAAATATTAGAGCAATGATATATGACATGCAACTTACACAAAGCACACCGTTAAATTCATCTGTGAAAGGTTCTTTCAATGATATAATTTTCACATTGTGCATGTCATGTACTATTAATCTTGTCAATAGTCAAAGGCGGTCTTAAAAATCTCATTACGCCCTATATATATGGAAGGAGGGAGTATGAATCCATGTTATGTCCGATTAGATTTTTTCGCTTGTTGTATAATGCATGTAACCTACTCATACCAACATTTTAGTGCATTCCAAATGTCTATACTACCGCTGCAATTCGAACTAAATTTGAATTCGTTTCTCTATTTCAATAAGAATCTACAATCATGATTGTTGCCAACTTCAACCATCATAGTTTCCTTGCTATCCGCCAGATATAAATCAGACGGCCTATAATGCAGGATGGCAGGCACACCATCATCAACAACTCCGTTTTTTATAAGAGTAGAGATAAAACATATTAAATGTAGTATACCATGTTCATAACCACACCACGTGTATCACCGTTATATATATTCACACATCCTTCGGTTTGAAACACTATAATAAATTCTTCAAATATCTGAATTCGCTTTTTATAATGAAGTATATATGATCTCTATTCGTCTTTTACACCCACACAACCCTCTTATCTTTGTAGCTAGCGCTAACTTTCTCTTCTGCATGCACACGCCCGCATCCCTCTCACCCTCCCTCCGCATTCTCTAGCTCCATCATGCAAATTCGTATTTTCACTTTAGGTCGTTCACCCACGGTGTGTTTAGGCCCCCCAGCTCCTTCTTTACGGCACACATCGATCGATATGCCTCTCTAGCCAGGTGTGCCTAGCACAAACAGAAGCTTCCCCTCTTATCTTATCACCATCCATGCCTCACTCCCACCACTCTTTTCATCGTTCTCGTACTCGCACACTCCTCCCCCTCGATATAGTATGCCTCTCGTACCACCTCCTACATGCATCCCTCCTCTCTCTCTCTCTATCCTTCTCCTTGTCCCTCATTTGCTTCTAACACACACATGCATGTATACCGATCGATCTCACAACATATACCTAGATCGACTTTAACTACCCCCCATCGATCGACATACCTCACAAGTTATGTCTCTCCTTTCTCTTACAAAGGGCGATTGATCTTCCTATGTAGTTACGTCTGCTTACCACAGCCACATCGTCCCCCTCATCATTCGTGCATGCCTCCTGACTCGTCTCTCACACGCACGTGCACAGACAACAAGCAGCCATCTCCTCTCTTATTGATATTGCGGGCATGCCCTCCGTTTGTCTAGCAAGCCTATCCCACCATTTGTTAGAAGCAACTCCACTACCACCCCCTCCAACTCTCTAGCTCTGTCTCTCTCCCAACCTTATTCATCTCCTGCACATATGCATGGATGTCGATCGATCTCCCTTAATACATGAGGCAGATCGATCTCCTTAAAACATGAGGTAGGCCTCTCTCTTCCTCCACACATATACCAGCCATTGTACCTCTATAGTTAATTGGGCCTCCCTCTTCCCCCACCACACACCGATAGTCGAGCAATGCAGGTAGGTATCCATGCCACAGAGACAAACTGCACATGTCCCATCTCACGTTCCAGTAGGCCAACCACTCTATATCTTTGACGTGGACACACACAAATTCGATGGCACTCTTTATCGATCGCGCGTGCGCACACACACACACACACACACACACACACACACACACACACACATCATCCCTCTCTTCGATTCTATGGACACCTCAAGCCGATGATACCTCCACTCTCTTCTCGTGGATCGCCCCCTTTATATATATGTTATATCCAGGACTCTATTTCACACACATTGCATATGCTAAATTTTTTTATTGACCCCCCCCAAAAAAACTCTCAAGAACCCACACACTATATCTCTCTAGGTTTCTATCTCTCTCACACAACTCCACGCAGGTGGTGTACGTATACAAGAAGAGAATAGGTGCACCGTGCACGTACTCACGCTTTGTGCCCAGCCACACCCGCGCGGGTACACGGTGGAGCTCATTTCTTTACGAAATGGCAGCCCACATGCTAATCTGAATGCCTGTAGCAGTTGTTTACCTAGGGAGGTCGTGTACCACGCGTGCACGAAACAAAGTTCAACTTGACGCATTGCTGCGTTATTTTTAAATAAAGTTATAGCGCTCAATGGCACGTACACAGAATATAAAACAATTTTTATGGAGGAAAAGGTAGTCCGCTCTTCAGAGTATATCACACAAGGCTCCGGTGGCCTCTCTCTCTCACCGTTGGTCACTGATCCGGACGCATCCCATCCGCTGAGGGAAAGGGAGTGCGGTGGCCTCTCTCTCTCACCGTTGGTCACTAATCCGGTCGCATCCCATCCGCCAGGGGAAAGGGAGGAAGTGCATCGTTTCTCCGTTCGACGGTGCCGAGGCAGCACGTCCCGATCTGCGGTACACGTCGTTCTCTCTGACCAAGCTCCGGCGCGGCAGGGCCTACGCCACCTGCTCACAGATTCTGCCCGCCGCCGCTCACCTAGTTACATCCCGATGACCTCCAGGTATCCCCTCCGGCCTTGCTCCACTGCCCGTTTTCCCACGTCGCTGCATGTGGATCTTCCATAGTTCTTTGCCCAAAATGTCGCTCGTCCGGCGTACTTTCCATATTGCATTCTCGTCCTCACACCGTTTTAGACAAACACAACCGTGTTGTTATCTTCCCTTTGAAGGAAATATGCCCTAGAGGCAATAATAATGTTATTATTTTATTTCCTTATATCATGATAAATGTTTATTATTCATGCTAGAATTGTATTATCCGGAAACATAATACTTGTGTGAATACATAGACAAACCAAACGTCACTAGTATGCCTCTACTTCACTAGCTCATTAATCAAAGATGGTTATGTTTCCTAACCATAGACATGTGTTGTCATTTGATTAACGGGATCACATTATTAGGAGAATGATGTGATTGACATGACCCATTCCATTAGCTTAGCACCCGATCGTTTAGTATGTTGCTATTGCTTTCTTCATGACTTATACATGTTCCTATGACTATGAGATTATGCAACTCCCGTTTGCCGGAGGAACACTTTGTGTGCTACCAAACGTCACAACATAACTGGGTGATTATAAAGGATCTCTACAGGTGTCTCCAAAGGTACAGGTTAGGTTGGCATATCTCGAGATTAGGATTTGTCACTCCGATTGTCGGAGAGGTATCTCTGGGCCCTCTCGGTAATGCACATCACATAAGCCTTGCAAGCATTTCAACTAATGAGTTAGTTGCGAGGTGATGTATTACGAAACGAGTAAAGAGACTTGTCGGTAACGAGATTGAACTATGTATTGAGATACTGACAATCGAATCTCGGGCAAGTAAAATACCGATGACAAAGGGAACAACGTATGTTGTTATGCGGTCTGACCGATAAAGATCTTCATAGAATATGTAGGAGCCAATATGAGCATCCAGGTTCCGCTATTGGTTATTGACCGGAGACGTGTCTCAGTCATGTCTACATTGTTCTTGAACCCGTAGGGTCCGCACGCTTAAGGTTTCGATGACAGTTATATTATGAGTTTATGAGTTTTGATGTACCGAAGTTAGTTCAGAGTCCCGGATGTGATCACGGACATAAAGAGGAGTCTCGAAATGGTCGAGACATAAAGATTGATATATTAGACGGCTATATTCAGACACCGGAAGTGTTCCGGGTGATTTTGGAGAAAACCGGAGAGCTGGAGGGTTACCGGAACCCTACTGGGAGAAGTAATGGGCCATATGGGCCTTAGTGGAGAGAGAGAGAGGGGCAGCCAGGGTGGGCCGCGCGCCTCCTCCCCCCTGGTCCGAATTGGACTAGGAGAGCGGGGGCGGCGCCCCCCTTTCCTTCTTCCTCCCCACTTCCTTCCCCCTCCTAGTAGGAGTCCTACTCCTACTAGGAGGAGGACTCCTCCTGCGCGCCAATAGGGGTCGGCCGGCCTCCTCCCCTTGCTCCTTTATATACGGGGGCAGGGGCACCTCTAGAAACACAAGTTGATACACGTGATCATATTCTTAGCCGTGTGCGGTGCCCCCTTCCACCATAATCCTCGATAATATTGTAGTGGTGCTTAGGCGAAGCCCTGCGACGATAGTACATCAAGATCGTCACCACGCCGTCATGCTGACGGAACTCAACCCCGACACTTTGCTGGATCGGAGTCCGGGGATCGTCATCGAGCTGAACGTGTGCTAAAACTCGGAGGTGTCGTAGTTTCGGTGCTTGATCGGTCGGACCGTGAAGACGAATGACTACATCAACCGCGTTGTGCTAACGCTTCCGCTGTCGGTCTACAAGGTACGTAGATCATGTTGGAAATATGCCCTAGAGGCAATAATAAATTAGTTATTATTATATTTCCTTGTTCATGATAATCGTTTATTATCCATGCTAGAATTGTATTGATAGGAAACTCAGATACATGTGTGGATACATAGACAACACCATGTCCCTAGTAAGCCTCTAGTTGACTAGCTCGTTGATCAATAGATGGTTACGGTTTCCTGACCATGGACATTGGATGTCATTGATGACGGGATCACATCATTAGGAGAATGATGTGATGGACAAAGACCCAATCCTAAGCCTAGCACAAGATCATGTAGTTCGTATGCTAAAGCTTTTCTAATGTCAAGTATCATTTCCTTAGACCATGAGATTGTGCAACTCCCAGATACCGTAGGAGTGCTTTGGGTGCGCCAAATGTCACAACGTAACTGGGTGGCTATAAAGGTACACTACAGGTATCTCCAAAAGTGTATGTTGGGTTGGCACGAATCGAGACTGGGATTTGTCACTCCGTGTAAACGGAGAGGTATCTCTGGGCCCACTCGGTAGGACATCATCATAATGTGCACAATGTGATCAAGGAGTTTATCACGGGACGATGTGTTACGGAACGAGTAAAGAGACTTGCCGGTAACGAGATTGAACAAGGTATCGGGATACCGACGATCGAATCTCGGGCAAGTATCGTATCGCTAGACAAAGGGAATTGTATACGGGATTGATTAAGTCCTTGACATCGTGGTTCATCCGATGAGATCATCGTGGAACATGTGGGAGCCAACATGGGTATCCAGATCCCGCTGTTGGTTATTGACCGGAGAGTCATCTCGGTCATGTCTGCATGTCTCTCGAACCCGTAGGGTCTACACACTTAAGGTTCGGTGACGCTAGGGTTATAGAGATATTAGTATGCGGTAACCCGAAAGTTGTTTGGAGTCTCGGATGAGATCCCGAACGTCATGAGGAGTTCCGGAATGGTCTGGAGGTAAAGATTTATATATGGGAAGTCTTGTTTTGGTCGCCGGAAAAGTTTCGCGCATTATCGGTATTGTACCGGGAGTGCCGAAAGGGGTCCGGGGGTCCACCTGCCCCGGGGGGCCACATGGGCTATAGGGGTGTGCGCCTTGGCCTATATGGGCCAAGGGCACCAGCCCCAAGAGGCCCATGCACCAAGAGATAAGAAGAAGGAAGAGTCCTGAAGGGGGAAGGCACCTCCTAGGTGCCTTGGGGAGGTGGGACTCCTCCCTGGCCGCACCCTTCCTTGGAGGAAGGGCCAAGGCTGCGCCTCCCCCTCTCCCTTGGCCCTATATATAGTGGGGGGAAGGGAGGGCAGCCCAACCTAAGCCCTGGCGCCTCCCTCTCCCTCCCATGACACATCTCCCTCCTCCCGCAGCGCTTGGCGAAGCCCTGTTGGAATCCCACTACTTCCACCACCACGCCATCGTGCTGCTGGATCTCCATCAACCTCTCCTCCCCCCTTGCTGGATCAAGAAGGAGGAGACGTCGCTGCTCCGTACGTGTGTTGAACGTGGAGGTGTCGTCCGTTCGGCGCTAGGATCATCGGTGATTTGGATCACGACGAGTACGACTCCATCAACCCCGTTCTCTTGAACGCTTCCGCGCGCGATCTACAAGGGTATGTAGATCCACTCCTCCCTCGTTGCTAGATGACTCCATAGATAGTTCTTGGTGACACATAGGAAAATTTTGAATTTATGCTATGTTCCCCAACAGTGGCATCATGAGCTAGGTCTATGCGTAGTTTCTATGCACGAGTAGAACACAAAGTAGTTGTGGGCATTGATTTTGTTCAATATGCTTATCGTTACTAGTCCAATCTTGATTCGGTGGCATTGTGGGATGAAGCGGCCCGGACCGACCTTACACATACTCTTACGTGAGACTGGTTCCACCGACTGACATGCACTAGTTGCATAAGGTGGCTAGCGGGCGTCTGTCTCTCCCACTTTAGTCGGATCGGATTCGATGAAAAGGGTCCTTATGAAGGGTAAATAACAATTGGCATATCACGTTGTGGTCTTTGCGTAGGTAAGAAACGTTCTTGCTAGAAACCCATAGCAGCCACGTAAAACATGCAAACAACTATTAGAGGACGTCTAACTTGTTTTTGCTGGGTATGCTATGTGATGTGATATGGCCAAAAGGATGTGATGAATGATATATGTGATGTATGAGATTGATCATGTTCTTGTAATAGGAATCACGACTTGCATGTCGATGAGTATGACAACCGGCAGGAGCCATAGGAGTTGTCTTAATTTATTTATGACCTGCGTGTCAACATAAACGTCATGTAATTACTTTACTTTATTGCTAACCGTTAGCTGTAGTAGTAGAAGTAATAGTTGACGAGACAACTTCATGAAGACATGATGATGGAGATCATGATGATGGAGATCATGGTGTCATGCCGGTGACAAGATGATCATGGAGCCCCAAGATGGAGATCAAAGGAGCTATATGATATTGGCCATATCATGTCACTATTATTTGATTGCATGTGATGTTTATCATGTTTTTGCATCTTGTTTACTTAGAACGACGATAGTAAATAAGATGATCCCTCACTAAAATTTCAAGAAGGTGTTCCCCCTAACTGTGCACTGTTGCGAAAGTTCGTCGTTTCGAAGCACCACGTGATGATCGGGTGTGATAGATTCTTATGTTCACATACAACGGGTGTAAGACAGATTTACACACGCGAAACACTTAGGTTGACTTGACGAGCCTAGCATGTACAGACATGGCCTCGGAACACAAGAGACCGAAAGGTCGAACATGAGTCGTATAGAATATACGATCAACACGAAGATGTTCACCGATGTTGACTAGTTCGTCTCACGTGATGATCGGCCACGGCCTAGTTGACTCGGATCATGTAATCACTTAGATGACTAGAGGGATGTCTATCTGAGTGGGAGTTCATAAGATGAACTTAATTATCCTGAACATAGTCAAAAGGTCTTCGCAAATTATGTCGTAGCTCGCGCTTCAGTTCTACTGTTTAGTTATGTTCCTAGAGAAAATTTAGTTGAAAGTTGATAGTAGAATTATGCGGACTAGGTCCGTAAACTGAGGATTGTCCTCATTGCTTCATAGAAGGCTTATGTCCTTAATGCACCGCTCAGTGTGCTGAACCTCGAACGTCGTCTGCGGATATTGCGAACATCTGACATACACGTTTTGATGACTACATGATAGTTCAGTGCGTAATGCTAAATGGTTTAGAATTGAGGCACCAAAGATGTTTTTTTTGAAACGTCGCGGAACATATGAGATGTTTCGAGGGCTGAAATTGGGATTTCAGGCTCGTGCCCACGTCAAGAGGTATAAGACCTCCGACGATTTTCTTAGCCTGCAAACTAAGGGAGAAAAGCTCAATTGTTGAACTTGTGCTCAGATTGTCTGAGTACAACAATCGCTTGAATCGAGTGGGAGTTGATCTTCCAGATGAAATAGTGATGGTTCTCCGAAGTCATTACCACCAAGCTGCTTGAGCTTCATGATGAACTATAATATATCAGGGACATATATGATGATCCTTGAGATATTCGCGATGTTTGACACCACAAAAGTAGAAATCAAGAAGGAGCATCAATTGTTGATGGTTGGAGAAACCACTAGTTTCAAGAAGGGCAAGGGCAAAAAGGGATGCTTCATGAAACGGTAAATCAGCTGCTGCTCTAGTGAAGAAACCCAAGGTTGAACCCAAACCCGAGACTAAGTGCTTCTGTAATAAGAGGAACAGCCACTGGAGCAGAATTACCCTAGATACTTGGTAGATAAGAAGGCTGGCAAGGTCGATAGAAGTATATTGGATATACATTGTGTTGATGTGTACTTTACTAGTACTCCTAGTAGCTCCAGGGTATTAGATACCGGTTCGGTTGCTAAGTGTTAGTAACTCGAAATAAAAGCTATGGAATAAACGGAGACTAGCTAAAGGTGAGCTGACGATATGTGTTGGAAGTGTTTCCAATGTTGATATGATCAAGCATCGCACGCTCCCTCTACCATCGAGATTGGTGTTTGTGTTGAGCATAGACATGATTGGATTATGTCTATCGCAATACGGTTATTCATTTAAGGAGAATAACGGTTACTCTGTTTATTTGAATAATACCTTCAATGGTCTTACACCTAAAATGAATGATTTATTGAATCTCGATCGTAGTGATACACATGTTCATGCCAAAAGATAGTAATGATAGTACCACCTACTTGTGGCACTGCCACGTAAGTCATATCGGTATAAAACGCATGAAGAAGCTCCATGTTGATGGATCTTTGGGCTCACTCGTTTTTGAAAAGTTTGAGGCATGCGAACCATGTCTATTGGTGTATATGCATGAAGAAACTCCATGCAGATGGACCATTTGGACTCACTTGATTTTGAATCACTTGAGACATGCAAATCATACCACATGGCAAGATGACTGAGAGCCTCGGTTTCAGTAAAATGGAACTAGAAAGCAACTTGTTGGAAGTAATACATTTTGATGTGTGCAGTCCAATGAGTGCTAAGGCATGTAGTGGATATCGTTATGTTCTTACTTCACAGATGATTTGAGTAGATATTGAGTATATTTACTTGATGAATCACGAGTCTGAATTATTGAAAGGTTTAAGTAATTTCAGGGTGAAGTTGAAAGATCGTCGTGACAAGAGGATAAAAGATCTATGATATGATCATAGAGATGAATATCTGAATTACGAGTTTGGCACAGAATTAAGACATTGTGGAAATTGTTTCACAACTAATACAGCCTGGAACACCATAGTGTGATGGTGTGTCCGAACATCATAACTGCACCCTATTGGATATGATGCATACCATGATGTCTCTTATTGAATTACCACGATAGTTTATGGGTTAGGCATTAAAGACAACCACATTCACTTTAAATAGGGCACCACGTAATTCCGATGAGATGACACCATATGAACTATGGTTTAGAGAAACCTAAGCTGTCATTTCTTAGAAGTTTGGGGCTGTGACGCTTATGTGAAAAAGTTTCAGGCTGATAAGCTCGAACCCAAAGCGGATAAATGCATCTTCATAGGACACCCAAAATAGTTTGGTATACCTCCTGTCTCAGATCCGAAAGCAATAAGGGATTGTTTCTAGAATCGGGTCCTTTCTCGAGGAAAAGTTTCTCTCGAAAGAATTGAGTGGGAGGATGGTGGAGACTTGATGAGGTTATTGAACTGTCTCTTCAACTAGTGTGTGGCAGGGCACAGGAGTTGTTCCTGTGGCACCTACACCAATTGAAGTGGAAGCTTATGATAGTGATCATGAAACTTCAGATCATGTCACTACCAAACCTCGTGGGATGACAAGGATGCGTACTACTTCAGAATGGTACGTAATCCTGTCTTGGAAGTCATGTTGCTAGACAACAATGAACCTACGAGCTATGGAGAAGCGATGGTGGGCCCGGATTCCGATAAATGGCTCAAGGCCATAAAATCCGAGAGAGGATCCATGTATGAAAACAAAGTGTAGACTTTGGCAGAACGGCTCGATGGTCGTAGTGCTATTGAGTACAGATGGATTTTAAAAGGAAGACGGACAATGATGGTAGGTATCACCATTAAGAAAGCTCGACTTGTCGTTAAGATGTTTTCCGACAAGTTCAAGGAGTTGACTGCGATGAGACTTTCTCACTCGTAGTGATGCTAAGAGTCTGTTGGAATTATATTAGCAATTACTGCATTATTTGTGAAATCTTGCAGATAGGATGCCAAAAAAACCATTGTTTCCTCGACGATTTTTGAGGAAAGGTTGTATGTGATACAACCGGAAGGTTTTGTTAATCCTGAAAGATGCTAATAAGTATGCAAAGCTCCAGTAATCCTTCTAAGGACTGGAGTAAGCATCTCGGAGTTGGAATGTATGCTTTGATAAGATGATCAAAGTTTTGGGTGTATACAAAGTTTATGAGAAACTTGTATTTCCAAAGAAGTGAGTGGGAGCACTATAGAATTTCTAATAAATATATGTTGACATATTGTTGATCAGAAATGACATAGAATTTTTGGAAAGCATATAGGGTTATTTGGAAAGTGTTTTTCAATGGAAAGCCTGGATTAAGCTACTTGAACATTGAGCATCAAGATCTATAAGGATAGATCAAAATTCTTAATGGTACTTTCAAATGAGCACATACCTTGACATGATCTTGAAGGTGTTCAAGATGGACCAGTCAAAGAAGGAGTTCTTGCCTGAGTTGTAAGGTATGAAGTTAAGACTTAAAGCTCGACCACGGCAGAAGAAAGAGGAAGGACGAAGGTCGTCCCCTATGCTTTTGTCATAGGCTCTATACGGTATGCCATGCTGAGTACCACACCTGATGTGTGCCTTGCCACATATCTGGCAAGAGGGTACAAAGGTAATCTAGGAGTAGATCACCAGATAGCGGTCTAAATTATCCTTAGAGGAATAAGGATATGTTTCTCGGTTATGGAGGTGATAAAGAGTTCGACGTAAAGAGTTACGTCGATGCAAGCTTAACACCTATCCGGATAGCTCTGAGTAGAGATACCGGATACGTATAATGGAGCAACGATTTAGAATAGCTCCAAGTAGAACAGTTATTTGAAATGGCTCCAAATATAGTGTAGTAGCTGCATCTACAAGATGACATAGAGATTTGCAAAGTACATACGGATCTGAAAGATTCAGACCCGTTGACTATAACATCTCTCACAAGCATAACATGTTCAAACCGAAAACTCATCGAGTGTTAATCACATGGTAATGTGAACTAGATTATTGACTCAGTAAACTCTTTGGGGGTTAGTCACATGGGGATGTGACCTTGAGTGTTAATCACATAGCGATGTGAACTGGATTATTGACTCTAGTGCAAGTGGGAGACTGTTGGAATTATGCCCTAGAGGCAATAATAAATTAGTTATTATTATATTTCCTTGTTCATGATAATCGTTTATTATCCATGCTAGAATTGTATTGATAGGAAACTCAGATACATGTGTGGATACATAGACAACACCATGTCCCTAGTAAGCCTCTAGTTGACTAGCTCGTTGATCAATAGATGGTTACGGTTTCCTGACCATGGACATTGGATGTCATTGATGACAGGATCACATCATTAGGAGAATGATGTGATGGACAAAGACCCAATCCTAAGCCTAGCACAAGATCATGTAGTTCGTATGCTAAAGCTTTTCTAATGTCAAGTATCATTTCCTTAGACCATGAGATTGTGCAACTCCCGGATACCGTAGGAGTGCTTTGGGTGCGCCAAACGTCACAACGTAACTGGGTGGCTATAAAGGTACACTACAGGTATCTCCGAAAGTGTCTGTTGGGTTGGCACGAATCGAGACTGGGATTTGTCACTCCGTGTAAACGGAGAGGTATCTCTGGGCCCACTCGGTAGGACATCATCATAATGTCCACAATGTGATCAAGGAGTTTATCACGGGATGATGTGTTACGGAACGAGTAAAGAGACTTGCCGGTAACGAGATTGAACAAGGTATCGGGATACCGACGATCGAATCTCGGGCAAGTATCGTACCGCTAGACAAAGGGAATTGTATACTGGATTGATTAAGTCCTTGACATCGTGGTTCATCCGATGAGATCATCGTGGAACATGTGGGAGCCAACATGGGTATCCAGATCCCGCTGTTGGTTATTGACCGGAGAGTCATCTCGGTCATGTCTGCATGTCTCCCGAACCCGTAGGGTCTACACACTTAAGGTTCGGTGATGCTAGGGTTATAGAGATATTAGTATGCGGTAACCCAAAAGTTGAGTCCCGGATGAGATCCCGGACATCACGAGGAGTTCCGGAATGGTCTGGAGGTAAAGATTTATATATGGGAAGTCTTGTTTTGGTCGCCGGAAAAGTTTCGCGCATTATCGATATTGTACCGGGAGTGCCGAAAGGGGTCCGGGGGTCTACCTGCCCCGGGGGGGCACATGGGCTGTAGGGGTGTGCTCCTTGGTCTATATGGGCCAAGGGCACCAGCCCCAAGAGGCCCATGCGCCAAGAGATAAGAAGAAGGAAGAGTCCTGAAGGGGGAAGGCACCTCCTAGGTGCCTTGGGGAGGTGGGACTCCTCCCTGGCCGCACCCTTCCTTGGAGGAAGGGCCAAGGCTGCGCCTCCCCCCTCTCCCTTGGCCCTATATATAGTGGGGGGAAGGGAGGGCAGCCCAACCTAAGCCCTGGCGCCTCCCTCTCCCTCCCATGACACATCTCCCTCCTCCCGCAGCGCTTGGCGAAGCCCTGTTGGAATCCCGCTACTTCCACCACCACGCCGTCGTGCTACTGGATCTCCATCAACCTCTCCTCCCCCCTTGCTGGATCAAGAAGGAGGAGACGTCGCTGCTCCGTAAGTGTGTTGAACGTGGAGGTGTCGTCCGTTCGGCGCTAGGATCATCGGTGATTTGGATCACGACGAGTACGACTCCATCAACCCCGTTCTCTTGAACGCTTCCGCGCGCGATCTACAAGGGTATGTAGACCCACTCCTCCCTCGTTGCTAGATGACTCCAGAGATAGATCTTGGTGACACGTAGGAAAATTTTGAATTTATGCTATGTTCCCCAATAGATCACACTGTCCCCTCTCGTTGCTATGCATCACCATGATCTTGCGTGTGTGTAGGAAAATTTTGAAATTACTACGTTCCCCAACAGTGGTATCAGAGCCAGGTTTTATGTGTTGATGTTATATGCACGAGTAGAACACAAGTGAGTTGTGGGCGATATAAGTCATACTGCTTACCAGCATGTCATACTTTGGTTCGGCGGTATTGTTGGACGAAGCGGCCCGGACCGACATTACGCGTATGCTTACGCGAGATCGGTTCTCCCGACGTGCTTTGCACAAAGGTGGCTAGCGGGTGACAGTTTCTGCAACTTTAGTTGAACCGAGTGTGGCTACGCCCGGTCCTTGCGAAGGTTAAAACAGCACCAACTTGACAAACTATCGTTGTGGTTTTCATGCATAGGTAAGATTGGTTCTTGCTTAAGCCCGTAGCAGCCACGTAAAACTTGCAACAACAAAGTAGAGGATGTCTAACTTGTTTTTGCAGGGCATGTTGTGATGTGATATGGTCAAGACATTATGCTAAATTTTATTGTATGAGATGATCATGTTTTGTAACCAAGTTATCGGCAACTGGCAGGAGCCATATGGTTGTCGCTTTATTGTATGCAATGCAATTGCACTGTAATGCTTTACTTTATCACTAAGCGGTAGCGATAGTCGTGGAAGCATAAGATTGGCGAGATGACAACGATGCTACGATGGTGATCAAGGTGTCGCGCTGGTGACGATGGTGATCACGACGGCGCTTCGAAGATGGAGATCACAAGCACAAGATGATGATGGCCATATCATATCACTTATATTGATTGCATGTGATGTTTATCTTTTATGCATCTTATCTTGCTTTGACTGATGGTAGCATTTTAAGATGATCTCTCACTAATTATCAAGAAGTGTTCTCCCTGAGTATGCACCGTTGCGAAAGTTCTTCGTGCTGAGACACCATGTGATGATCGGGTGTGATAGGCTCTACGTTAAAATACAATGGGTGCAAAATAGTTGCACACGCAGAATACTCAGGTTATACTTGACGAGCCAAGCATATACAGATATGGCCTCGGAACACGGAGACCGAAAGGTCGAGCGTGAATCATATAGTAGATATGATCAACATAGCGATGTTCACCAATGAAACTACTCCATCTCACGTGATGATGGGACATGGTTTAGTTGATTTGGATCACGTAATCACTTAGAGGATTAGAGGGATGTCTATCTAAGTGGGAGTTCTTTAGTAATATGATTAATTGAACCTAAATTTATCATGAACGTAGTACCTGATAGTATCTTGCTTGTTTATGTTTGATTGTAGATAGATGGCCCGTGCTGTTTTTCCGTTGAATTTTAATGCGTTCCTTGAGAAAGCAAAGTTGAAAGATGATGGTAGCAATTACACGGACTGGGTCCGTAACTTGAGGATTATCCTCATTGCTGCACAGAAGAATTACGTCCTGGAAGCACCGCTGGGTGCCAGGCCTGCTACTGCAGCAACACCAGATATTATGAACGTCTGGCAGAGCAAAGCTGATGACTACTCGATAGTTCAGTGTGCCATGCTTTACGACTTAGAATCGGGACTTCAACGACGTTTTGAACGTCATGGAGCATATGAGATGTTTTAGGAGTTGAAGTTAATATTTCAAGCAAATGCCCGTATTGAGAGATATGAAGTCTCCAATAAGTTCTATAGCTGCAAGATGGAGGAGAACAGTTTTGTCAGTGAGCATATACTCAAAGTGTCTGGGTATAATAATCACTTGATTCAATTGGGAGTTAATCTTCCAGATGATTGCGTCATTGACAGAATTCTCCAATCACTGCCACCAAGCTACAAGAGCTTCGTGATGAACTATAATATGCAAGGGATGAATAAGACTATTCCCGAGCTCTTCGCAATGCTGAAAGCTGCGGACGTAGAAATCAAGAAGGAGCATCAAGTGTTGATGGTCAATAAGACCACTAGTTTCAAGAAAAAGGGCAAAGGGAAGAAGAAGGGGAACTTCAAAAAGAACAGCAAGCAAGTTGCTACTCAAGAGAAGAAACCCAAACCTGGACCTAAGCCTGAAACTGAGTGCTTCTACTACAAGCAGAATGGTCACTGGAAGCGGAACTGCCCCAAGTATTTGGCGGATAAGAAGGATGGCAAGGTGAACAAAGGTATATGTGATATACATGTTATTGATGTGTACCTTACTAATGCTCGCAGTAGCACCTGGGTATTTGATACTGGTTCTGTTGCTAACATTTGCAACTCGAAACAGGGACTACAGATTAAGCAAAGATTGGCTAAGGACGAGGTGACGATGCGCGTGGGAAATGGTTCCAAAGTTGATGTGATCGCGGTCGGCACGCTACCTCTACATCTACCTTCGGGATTAGTATTAGACCTAAATAATTGTTATTTGGTGCCAGCGTTAAGCATGAACATTATATCTGGATCTTCTTTGATGCGAGATGGTTATTGATTTAAATCAGAGAATAATGGTTGTTCTATTTATATGAGTAATATCTTTTATGGTCATGCACCCTTAAAGAGTGGTCTATTCTTATTAAATCTCGATAGTAGTGACACACATATTCATAATGTTGAAACCAAAAGATGAAGAGTTGATAATGATAGTGCAACTTATTTGTGGCACTGCCGTTTGGCTCATATCGGTGTAAAGCGCATGAAGAAACTCCATACTGATGGGCTTTTGGAACCACTTGATTATGAATCACTTGGTACTTGCGAACCGTGCCTTATGGGTAAGATGACAAAAACACCATTCTCCGGTACTATGCAGAGAGCAACAGATTTGTTGGAAATCATACATACAGATGTATGTGGTCCGATGAATGTTGAGGCTTGTGGCGGATATCGTTATTTTCTCACCTTCATAGATGACTTAAGCAGATATGGGTATATCTACTTGATGAAACATAAGTCTGAAACATTTGAAAAGTTCAAAGAATTTCAGAGTGAAGTTGAAAATCATCGTAACAAGAAAATAAAATTCCTGCGATCTGATCGTGGAGGAGAATATTTGAGTTACGAGTTTGGTGTACATTTGAAACAATGCGGAATAGTTTCGCAACTCACGCCACCCGGAACACCACAGCGTAATGGTGTGTCCGAACGTCGTAATCGTACTTTACTAGATATGGTGTGATCTATGATGTCTCTTACTGATTTACCGCTATCGTTTTGGGGTTATGCTCTAGAGACGGCCGCATTCACGTTAAATAGGGCACCATCAAAATCCGTTGAGACGATGCCTTATGAACTATGGTTTGGCAAGAAACCAAAGTTGTCGTTTCTGAAAGTTTGGGGTTGCGATGCTTATGTGAAAAAGCTTCAACCTAATAAGCTCGAACCCATATCGGAGAAATGTGTCTTCATAGGATATCCAAAGGAAACTATTGGATACACCTTCTATCACAGATCCGAAGGCAAAACTTTTGTTGCTAAATTCGGAAACTTTCTAGAGAAGGAGTTTCTCTCAAAAGAAGTGAGTGGGAGGAAAGTAGAACTTGATGAGGTAACTGTACCTGCTCCATTATTGGAAAGTAGTACATCACAGAAACCAGTTTCTGTGACACCTACACCAATTAGTGAGGAAGCTAATGATGATGATCATGAAGCTTTAGAACAAGATACTACTGAACCTCGTAGATCAACCAGAGTAAGATCCGCACCAGAGTGGTACGGTAATCCTGTTCTGGAAGTCATGCTACTAGATCATGATGAACCTATGAACTATGGAGAAGCGATGGTGAGCCCAGATTCCGCAAAATGGCTTGAAGCCATGAAATATGAGATGGGATCCATGTATGAGAACAAAGTATGGACTTTGGTTGACTTGCCCAATGATCGGCAAGCAATTGAGAATAAATGGATCTTTAAGAAGAAGACTGACGCTGACAGTAATGTTACTGTCTACAAAGCTCGACTTGTCGCAAAAGGTTTTCGACAAGTTCAAGGGATTGACTACGATGAGACCTTCTCACCGTAGCGATGCTTAAGTTTGTCTGAATCATGTTAGCAATTGCCGCATTTTATGATTATGAAATTTGGCAGATGGATGTCAAAACTGCATTCCTGAATGGATTTCTGCAAGAAGAGTTGTATATGATGCAACCGGAAGGTTTTGTCGATCCAAAGGGAGCTAACAAAGTGTGCAAGCTCCAGCGATCCATTTATGGACTGGTGCAAGCCTCTCGGAGTTGGAATAAACGCTTTGATAGTGTGATCAAAGCATTTGGTTTTGTACAGACTTTTGGAGAAGCCTATATTTACAAGAAAGTGAGTGGGAGCTCTGTAGCATTTTTGATATTATATGTAGATGATATATTACTAATCAGAAATGATATAGAATTTTTGGATAGCATAAAGGGATACTTGAATAAGAGTTTTCCAATGAAAGACCTCGGTGAAGCTGCTTACATATTGGGCATTAAGATCTATAGAGACAGATCAAGACGCTTAATTGGACTTTCACAAAGCACATACCTTGACAAAGTTTTGAAAAAGTTCAAAATGGATCAAGCAAAGAAAGGATTCTTGCCTGTGTTACAAGGTGTGAAATTGAGTAAGACTCAATGCCCGACCAATGCAGAAGATAGAGAGAAAATGAAAGATGTTCCCTATGCTTCAGCCATAGGCTCTATCATGTATGCAATGCTGTGTACCAGACCTGATGTGTGTCTTGCTATAAGTCTAGCAGGCAGGTACCAAAGTAATCCAGGAGTGGATCACTGGACAGCGGTCAAGAACATCCTGAAATACCTGAAAAGGACTAAGGATATGTTTCTCATATATGGAGGTGACAAAGAGCTCATCGTAAATGGTTACGTTGATGCAAGCTTTGACACTGATCCGGACGATTCTAAATCGCAAACCGGATACGTGTTTTCATTAAACGGTGGAGCTGTCAGTTGGTGCAGTTCTAAACAAAGCGTTGTGGCGGGATCTACATGTGAAGCAGAGTACATAGCTGCTTTGGAAGGAGCAAACGAAGGAGTCTAGATGAAGGAGTTCATATCCGATCTAGGAGTCATACCTAGTGCATCGGGTCCAATGAAAATCTTTTGTTACAATACTGGTGCAATTGCCTTGGCAAAGGAATCCAGATTTCACAAGAGAACCAAGCACATCAAGAGACGCTTCAATTCCATCCGGGATCTAGTCCAGGTGGGAGACATAGAGATTTGCAAGATACATACGGATCTGAATGTAGCAGACCCGTTTACTAAGCCTCTTCCATGAGCAAAACATGATCAGCACCAAAGCTCCATGGGTGTTAGAATCATTACTGTCTAATCTAGATTATTGACTCTAGTGCAAGTGGGAGACTGAAGGAAATATGCCCTAGAGGCAATAATAATGTTATTATTTTATTTCCTTATATCATGATAAATGTTTATTATTCATGCTAGAATTGTATTATCCGGAAACATAATACTTGTGTGAATACATAGACAAACCAAATGTCACTAGTATGCCTCTACTTGACTAGCTCATTAATCAAAGATGGTTATGTTTCCTAACCATAGACATGTGTTGTCATTTGATTAACGGGATCACATTATTAGGAGAATGATGTGATTGACATGACCAATTCCATTAGCTTAGCACCCGATCGTTTAGTATGTTGCTATTGCTTTCTTCATGACTTATACATGTTCCTATGACTATGAGATTATGCAACTCCCGTTTGCTGGAGGAACACTTTGTGTGCTACCAAACGTCACAACGTAACTGGGTGATTATAAAGGAGCGCTACAGGTGTCTCCAAAGGTACATGTTGGGTTGGCGTATTTTGAGATTAGGATTTGTCACTCCGATTGTCGGAGAGGTATCTCTGGGCCCTCTCGGTAATGCACATCACATAGGCCTTGCAAGCATTTCAACTAATGAGTTAGTTGCGAGATGATGTATTATGAAAAGAGTAAAGATACTTGCCGGTAACGAGATTGAACTAGGTATTGAGATACCGACGATCGAATCTCGGGCAAGTAAAATACCGATGACAAAGGGAACAACGTATGTTGTTATGCGGTCTGACCGATAAAGATCTTCGTAGAATATGTAGGAGCCAATATGAGCATCCAGGTTCCGCTATTGGTTATTGACCGGAGACGTGTCTCGGTCATGTCTACATTGTTCTCGAACCCGTAGGGTCCGCACGCTTAAGATTTCGATGACAGTTATATTATGAGTTTATGAGTTTTGATGTACAGAAGTTAGTTCGGAGTCCCGGATGTGATCACAGACATAAGAAGGAGTCTCGAAATGGTCGAGACATAAAGATTGATATATTAGACGGCTATATTCGGACACTGGAAGTGTTCCGGGTGATTTCGGAGAAAACCGGAGAGCCGGAGGGTAACCGGAACCCTACTGGGAGAAGTAATGGGCCATATGGGCCTTAGTGGAGAGAGAGAGGGGCAGCCAGGGTGGGCCGCGTGCCTCCTCCCCCTGGTCCGAATTGGACTAGGAGAGGGGGGCGGCGCCCCCCTTTCCTTCTCCCTCTCCACTTCCTTCCCCCTACTAGTAGGAGTCCTACTCCTACTAGGAGGAGGACTCCTCCTGCGCGCCAATAGGGGTCGGCCGGCCTCCTCCCCTTGCTCCTTTATATACGGGGGCAGGGGGCACCCCTAGAAACACAAGTTGATCCACGTGATCATATTCTTAGCCTTGTGCGGTGCCCCTTCCACCATAATTCTCGATAATATTGTAGCGGTGCTTAGGCAAAGCCCTGCGACGATAGTACATCAAGATCGTCACCACGCCGTCGTGCTGACGGAACCCTACCCCAACACTTTGCTGGATCGAAGTCCGGGGATCGTCATCGAGCTGAACGTGTGCTAAAACTCGAAGGTGCCGTAGTTTCGGTGCTTGATCGGTCGGGTCGTGAAGACGTACGACTACATCAACCGTGTTGTGCTAACGCTTCTGCTGTCGGTCTACAAGGGTACGTAGATCACACTCTCCCCTCTCGTTGCTATGCATCACCATGATCTTGCATGTGCGTAGGAAAATTTTGAAATTACTACGTTCCCCAACACCCTTAGGACAAGGAATATGCTTCTTTTTTGTCGTCGGATGTGTCATCAACTGTTATTGGCCAGTAATTGTTTCCTTTCTACCTCTTTTTTGCAAATAGGGCTATCCATTTCACGTCGTTGCTATTGCGACCTTTTGGTGAACTGCACAAATCACTTTTTTCTTAAGAGTGTTTTGTGCAGTTGTACTAAAATGTCACACGGGCAACGTCTCTACATTTCAGTGCGACTGCACAAAGGGAGATTGGTTTTGCTCTATCCTCCTCATCCAACTTCGAGCCTAATCTTCTCCAACTAGTTAGTCTTAAGAGAGACTGCAAAGGTGACTGGCTTCTATTTCTGTGTTTATTGTTTCATCAGCAGTCCTCTATTATCGTAATCACACTTGATATCTTTGGAACAGGGACGCTCAGCTCTATTTTAGTGGAACTGCACAAAATGATCGGAATGTTGCATGCTCCAGACAGCTACTTTTTTCCCAACATGCCTTGTTGATTTAGACAGAGCTGGGGGGACGTTGCTGCCAATGAAAGCATGGATCAATTTTAATTTAACACCTTCTCATAACTTTGTCTTCAGTTGTGATGTAATTATTAGCTCTTATCTGCTAATAATTGACATGCATTAGCAAGGAAGTTAGTTTTTATTGTTTTCGAAAGAGCATCGATGGAAAGACATGCGAAACAAAAGCTGAAAGCTCACACCATTGTACAATTTCATGTCGCTGGAAAATTATTTGTATAGTACGTCAATTATGTAAACAAATGCTGGAAGCTTGATAGCATCGCCAGAAGCCTCTTCATCATCCGGGTCCATGTGCCATGCACAAAATTATACTCCTTCGTTCCTAAATATTTGTCTTTTTACAAATTTCAAACGGGCATATTTTAGAGTGTAGATTCACTCATTTTTCTTCGTATGTGTACTCCCTCCGTTCCTAAATATTATATTCGTCTTAACAGAGATTTCAACAAGTGACTACATACAGAGCAAAATGAGTGAATCTACACTCTAAAATATGTCTATATACATCTGTATGTGCCAGTCCATTTGAAATCTCTAAAAAGACAAATATTTGAGAGAGAGAGAGTAGTCACTCGTTGAAATCTCTAGAAAGACAAATACTCCAGAGTATATTTAAGAACCGAGGGGGTAGTGCACAACCGCATGGGAGACTCAGCTCGGTCGTTGCGCCGCATTAATAGTGAGTAATGAGCAGTCAAATCATAAGCCCCACCTTTCCCACTATAAGTTGCTCTGAAGAAGCAACCATCAATACGCTCTTCTTTGAATCCTCTCATACTACTCCATCCGTCACTGTTTATACAGCACGCTTCAGAAAAAAGAAAAAACCTATGGGACCAAGGCGACTAGCGATCGGCCTGAAAAATAGCATTGGTAGTTATAGTACGGCGTCTATTACTAGAGGGAATAATGCGTACACACATGCATGCAGTGCTTCCACCCCGGGTACACACATGCATGCACTCTGTAGTAGTACAGTACATGGAGAGAAAATTGTGGACTTGATTGCGGTTACCACGCCCTAATTAATTGAGCATTATACCAAACGCATCTAAAGTCTCTCTGGTGGTGGAAATGCATTGAGAGAAATGCATCATAATGAAGCGCGCCCTGTAAACTGTGACGAAGGGTGGAGTAGTATGAAGATGCAAAACCAAGTACGCGTACTACTGCGCTTGGCTCTTCGCCCCTTCGTGAAGTCGAACAATGATGGTACTCCGCATGTTGGGTACTACAGTGTATGCCTCTGACAATCTGACACCGAATGGACTGATGCATGTCCACCGAGGGTAGGTTGCATTAGTCAAAAGGCGTAAGCGAGCTTCACCTTGTCCTGCAAGCTTCTCCTCGTTCTGCGAGTTGACGGGACACACCAAAAAGTTGTGCTAGTCCATACTCCCTCCTTTCCAGTTAATATGGCTTAATCTTTTTGTGGGTAAATGAGAGAGCTTTATTCATATATAAGCATTCTTAGGACAATCAGCCAAGACACTGGTCACTAGGAAGCGAGGTACCCCTAAAAAATTAGGAAGCGAGGTGTTTCATCAAGCCAGCTCTCGGCCACATTCAAAGTGCAGCAAGCACGGTTCAGACGAAGATGCACCGCAAGGTTTGCTGACCTATTTACATGCTGAATAACAAAAAAATAGGAAATATTACTGAGCACTACTATTTGTAACAGGATATGAGCCAAAATTAAGCGAGAATTGTGGAGAGTGTTCCATGCAATCAACTTCAATTATCACATGCGAGAACCCTCGAAGAGAACCAAATGTGTTGAAGATTGCTTTATCACATTTTAAAATTATAATAAGAGTGCAGACGCTCCTCCATCCGGTTCCTAGTACTAGTATAGTACGTACCTTTATGGACTATAGTAGTAGTACTAGTAAACTTTGCGCTTGGTTGTTCGGGAAGTCGAACAATAATAGCACTAGTAGTATAGTGTATGCTTCTGGCAATCTGACACCAAATTAATTGTTGCACGTCCACCGCCTGAGCAAGGGAGAGCTTGCATTAGTCAAAAGTTTCTCCTTGTCCTGTGAGCCACCGCGCGCAAGCTTCTCCCGCCCTGCAACCTTCTCCTCGTTCGGCAAGTTGACGGGACACAGCAAAGTAATGCTAGTCCATGCTGCCTCCTCTCCGGTTAATATGGCTTAATTTCAAATGATATAAATACACTGTCTGTCACTGTATATTTGTAAAAATACGGTCAATGGACTTCATAATACGCTCATTGCGCTCAATATATATATTTTCTGGTGTTCATACGGTCACTAGCTCACCCTGACTGAGTATGTGTGTGCATGCACGTGTAGGTTGAGCACTTGAGCGTGACCATGTGTGTTCCGTCGTGTGCTCGGACATGCATGCATTAGGGCGTCGCGCGTGTTTTTTTGTCCATGTGTACGTGTGACTGTTGCATACACGTAGGGGGAGTACGTGTAGGGGGCACTAAGGAGCAGTCAAATCACACAGTAAGTTAATCGGAAGAAGCAACCATCATTTCACTCTTGAATGACACGTACGCAATATAAAATGGTTGATATGGAGAGAAAAAGAAAACCACTATATATACACTAGCAGGAGCCTAAGCTACAAGCCTTCTTGCTTAGGTTGCTCTCTTCACAAGCATAGAACGACGTGCCTGATCCCGCAGCTGGGGGAAGGGAACAATGTTCTGCGTAGACGCGGTCGACATCGGCGAGGGAGAAAACTCACAGTCGGTGCGTCCCAATCGGGGGTCACCGTGGTATGGGCCGATGCCGCGTCCCAACCGCCCTTCTAGCTACAGCCCGACGTCCCAGGTAGTCCATCTTCCTTTTGGAGCCGGCTTGCTCCACTGCTATAGCTCCATCTCCATGTCGATCTTTCTCTACTTGTATCGGCTTCTATTTGTGATGAGTTTATGTCTCATGAACTAGTGCCAGTACTATTATTCTAATCACACTTCTTCAATATCTTTGCCATAAGGGATGCTCAGGTCGATTTTAGTGGAACTGCACAAAAGCATCATATGATCCGAGGGTGCCAGCCGTCTTTCCTTCCTGACATGGAAAGTTCTATGGAACAAGAGGTACCAGAAGGTGGAGAACCAAAGAGTGCTGCTTCTATTGTTGCTGACATTCTCACTAAAGAATCTCCCTCTAGCACATTCCTTCGATAGGTTCTACCTGGCTAGGAAATTAAATCATGTTTAGGGTTTAGGGTTTAAGTCGTAGTGACCCCATCAAGTAGTTTTTCTATCGTACACGCTCTTACAACTTTTTTCTTTAGTTGTGAAGTAAATATTGGCTATGATCTGTGAATCATTGAGATGCATCAGCATGCGTGTTAGTTTTCCTTTGTATTTGATGGAATGTTGTAACGGGGCAACCTTGGAATAGGAATGAAAATGGAGTGGAAAAGTTTCCATTTTTCTGGACAAAAAATGGAAACGAAGAGAAACCAACGTTTTGTTTCGTTGGATCGCGCCATCGAGCAAAACCAACGTTTAAATCACGTCTGTCGTGTTCGTGTCTCACCCTCCTCCACGGCTCGACCCCACATGGTCGCTTGGCATGCCACTCACCGCAAACCGAGTAGTATACCATAACTTTCCCGCCTGCTTGTCGACGGATCGCGCCATGGAGTACTAGCACTACTAGAAGAGATTGATGAGTTGGGGGAGGACAGCTAGCTGTAACACGGACTCCCAAGAACTTACTACTGGAAGAGATCGCGCATGTTGTAGCCGGCTATTGCGAACTTTGAACGCGGGGCAGCTGCGTGCACCCGGAAGTAGCACGGGCGACGCTCTCTCGGCCGGCGCGCCGCAATCAATGCCGGCGCCAGTGAGAGGTCGCGTCTGCTCTGGCCGGGCATGAATGCGGTACTAACCGTTTCGGGCGGGAAGCACGCGCGGGTGATGAAGAGGGTCGGGTTGGTCAGGACCGGCTGTGGCAGCGGTCCGGACATGCGCAAACAAGAGATGTTGTACATTAATATTGTTGCGTATATAATTAACAATGTAAATAATGTGCCAGTTGGACAAATATGATTCGAGATGGAGATGGAAATGGAATTTTACGTAAACACGGATATACATGTCTATGTCTATGTGCGTGTGCGCGACGACTCTCGCGACCTGGAAGCGGGGGCGTGTTTTTGATCGAGTTTTCTTTCTTGGTATGTTAGAAAATCAGTTTGTCTAATTCACATCTAGATGTTATTTAAGGATATCACATCTAAGCTCCCACAAGTATATAATGTAGCAACAAGAAACAAAAAAACTAGGAAAAGACCACAAACAGAGTGGACATCAACTTATATGTGACATAACTATGTCACATCTAGATGTGTCCTAGACAGACCCTTAAAAAAATTGTCCGCCAGTTTTCGTTTCTTTTTTCCGGGAACGCGCGTGTTCTATTTAAAACCACTGCTATGGAGAGATTTTATTTACTCCATTATAGCCTCTTGTTTGATAGAGTTTCTCGCGTCTCGCTCTCTCACCCTCTCCATATCAAAACAAGATGACAGTGTCCACTCTATATCTCTCCGCACCGGTGGTCATAGATTCGTCCGAATCCCGTCCACTGCGGGAGGTGAGGAGGTGCAGCATTGACGTTGCCGTCGTCGGCGACGGAGGAAGCCAATGCGCACCGTCCTCTCGGAGCCGGCGCTGGCGCGGACGAAGATCCTCCGCGCCCTTGTTCACTGCCGTCGTGTGGGCAGATCCCGGCCGCCTAAACGACATCTCGCCCACCTGAGGTATAACTTCTTGTACTGGTCCAGCTCCCCAGGTCGCTGCGTGCGGGTTTTCTTCTATGCGACTACTCCCCAGCTCCCCATGCATAGTAGCTAGGGTTCGTCGGCTGGTCCAACATCACCTACTAGTACTATTATAGAGGAAATGCCACTCAAAAGGTTGTCCTGATTTATGCCTCGGTGGAGGTATACATGTTGTTTCGACAAAAAGTACATGGTGGTTGTGCGGTCATTGTCCATATGGTGGTAGTACTATCACTGGTTAAATGAAGAAATGCTTTTTTCTCGGGTATCCTGGTTTAGTTCCCATCAAGATAATTATGATGCTTCTATTTGTTGGTGTACTTTTCATTAATTCTTATTGACAATTGAGATGTCGTTGCTAACCCTTTTTTATATTTTTGGAAACAGCGATGCGTGTCTCCATACCCGGACATGTCTTCCTCAATTTTAGTGGAACTGCACAAAATTGGATGGCCATTGTTGTTCTGCCTCACTGTCCTCTGCCACGTGGTTCTTCCTTCCTCGAGCTTGATTACTGAGAATAAACAGACCACGGTGAGGATTTGTCGAACTTCTTAGGTGCCTCACCAAAACTTGATGCCAAATGGATGATGCATCACCATGATGACCTATCGATGCTCATCGTTGCGCCTCATGGTTGCGTCGGCTGGTGAAGCTGATCGATTTTCGACGAAAAACAAGTTGTCTTCCATCAGTGCTCTTTGCTTGTTACGCACAAAGATAATATCCTTAGTCAGTTCACCTTGGTTGCGTTGGAGACGCAGTCGTCTTTCACGTTGGTGCAATTTTCGCTAGGGTTTTACAACAGGTGGGCCCAAAATGTGGCTGGCTCACCTGTCATACAGCCAAAAGCAGGTGCAGTGAAGGCACCGGAGCTCAGTCCGTACTACAGTAGTATATATATATATATATATATAAGCGGGAGCCTCGGCGCTTGTTCGCTAGGGTTTGCACTCTCCACACGCTCGCCGCACTACATATATGTTACTCCCTCCGTTCCGAATTACTTGTCTTAGATTTCTCTACATACGGAGGTATCTAGCACTAAAATGAGTCTAGATACATTTGCTAGGGTTTGCTATATTCACAGTCTCTCACCCTCTCTTCGCCAGATCTAAACAAGATTGCGTTGGCCTCTTGTCTCTCTCTCCCCCCTCACAGCTGGTGAAGGAGGCGTCCGCATCCCGTCGCACTGGGAAGGGGAGGAGGTGCAGCGTTCACTCTATCGCCTTCGGCGAGGGAGGCAATCCACTGTCGTCTACGATGTTCTCTTTCACCCAGCACCTGTGTGGGAGGGCCACCGACCCCTTCTTCCTCGCTGCCGTACTTAGTGTGGGCAGATCCGGCCTCCCGCCGCACGCCTTGCCACATCCCGACGACCCTAAGGTATAAGTTTCTTTGAAACCGTCGTTGCTCTAGCTGCATGTGGATCTTTTTCGATCTGTAGTCGAATCTAGGTCTTGGTTCAAAGAGGAATGAAGGGTGCGGTGGGCTGGAGCAAGAATCTAGGACGTGGTTCAATGAGGAAAGGAGGGATGGAAAGTAGTATAGACTGGCTATCCAGCCACTTTGTAGGTCGAAAAGGGAAAAGGGGGGTAACCCAGTACACACATCTGTAAGGAACCGATCTCTTTGTTGAAAATGGAAAGAAACTGGGGGGTCGGGTAGTTTGTGCATGACTAGATTTTCTGCCCTCACATAGGAAGAAGGTTCAAAGAGAACAAATATGGGACCAACACATATATGATGCTTGGCTACATACTCTGCATCACCCATTTATACATGTGGACGCACATGGTGCTGGCATGTCCCATGCAGCTATTTTGATGTTGTTAATCTCAGAATTAACTACTGATTTGTTTTAAAAGAATTTCTTTGTTAATATGAATCAATGCAACCGTTTTAGAAATGCCACTGTCCTATACTTTGTTTTCCATCAAGATAAGGTAGATGCTTCTTTTTGTGGCCGCATGTTTCATCCTCCTTTATTGGCCAGTAATTGTTTTCTTTTTTGCCTCTTAAAACAGGGATATCTATTCAACTTGTTGCTATAGAAAACTTAAATGTCACACTGGCAACTTTGCTTGATTTCAGTGCAACTGCACAAAACTTGATTGGATTTCCTATTCATGTTGGTAGATTCGTATTTTATGTTGGTCGTCTCATGAAAGGTCAGTACAGGCCTTCATCCACGTGATTGTGCAGTGTGCTTTGAGATGCTGTGCTACTTGTATTGGTACTGTTTTAAATAAATGATGAATTGAAGCTATTGTATTGCTGTCTTTTCCCGTTAAGTAGTGAACAAAAATGGGACCAACCCAGACATGATGCGTGTTGCTTTGTTACAACAAATTCAGCATCACCCCCTTTATAAGCTAGTAATTGATGCCACTCTCAGAATTAACTACTGAATCTTATTTCAAAACTGCAACACTTGTTAGGGATTGGCGGGATTACCATTTTTGTGGCCGCATGTTTCATCCTCCTTTATTAGCCAGTAATTGATTCCCTTTTTGCCTCTGTTTATACAAGGATATCTATTCAACTTGTTGCTATTGTGACATTTTGCTTCACTATGTAAAACACTTTGCTTGATTTCAGTGCAACTGCACAAAACAAGATTGGATTTCCTATTCGTGTTGGCAGATTCGTACGTGATCTTGTGTGCGTCATGACAGGTTGGTACTTGTCTTCATCCACATGATCGTGCAGTGTGTTTTGAGATGCTGTGCTACTTGTATTGGTATTGTTTTAAATAAATGATGAATTGAAGCTATTGTATTGCTGTCTTTTCCCATTAAGTAGTGAACAAAAATGGGACCAACCCAGACATGATGCTTGTTGCTTTGTTACAACAAATTCAGCGTCACCCCCTTTATAAGCTTTGTCGTTCTTTATACATGTTGAAACAAGGCATTGTTAAGATAATGTCTCAGTCAATATGAATGAATCACACTGATGGAGAATTGTTACTCTCCTGCTTTGTTTCCCATTAAGATAAAGTAGATCAGTAGATGCTTTTATTCTAGGAGTACAAGTCATCAACCGTTATTTCTTAGTAATTGTTTCCCTTATACCTATTGTTTCTTACAGGGATATCAAAATTAAAGCTCGGTTTTATTTCGACTTCGATTTTAGTTGAACTGCACAAAAGGAGCCAATGTGTAAGGCAAACTGCTGCATTACTGGGTCTAGTTGGTCGTTCCACTTTGTAGAAAGAAGCAGTCACTGTTTGCGCTACATTACAGAAGGAATGACCGAGAAGCTTTACAGAGTATTATTAGACACCGGTGACATGACTAGTCTGCAGAGACCATTGGCAATTTAACAATACGTGGAGTGCCCTGGGCAAAAAGTGCCCAAATAAGTATAAAAGCTACGACAGGACTCCACGATCATAGGCATTACATATTTTGAATGGGAAAAGCTTGTCAAAGTTTAATCATTGATGTTAGCAAAAAGATGTTAGTTTAATATATTGGAATTGGAAAACCTTGTCAAAATTTGCTCATTGATGTTAGCCAGAAGACATGCATTTGATATTTTTGAGTGGGGCGCCCTTGCTGTGAGCAGCATCGAGTGTTTTTTTCCTATTCCTGTGTTCAGTTTAGAAGTAAATAGTTACTCTGCTGAGATATTCCTGTGTTAAGAGTTTGTTCTGAATATTGTCTATGTAATGCCAGGCCTTGTGTTTGATTGCAAAGTTGAGCTTGGAATGTTGTGGCATGCGGCATCACGAGTTGTTCACCATGCCTCCTGAGAATAATGCTTCGTATTGTTTTGCATGTCGATCTAATGCCAGCGATTTGCTTGTTAAGAAGATCATCCTCTTCTGTCGTTTCCGTGCTTAAGAAGTTCATCATCTGATGTTTCATTCATAGCCTATACGACAAGTCGGGTAGGTTAGACATGAAACCATATTAGACGTGAAACCATATGATCTTCCAACCAACTCATGATATTAGGCCGTGATTGGATCGTCGTTTTCCAACCAAAACCGCTTGTAAAACTGACGCTTGTAAATTAAAGCGGATGGCTCAGGCGAAGGCGCTTGGTTGGTCGATTTCGACTAGTAAAATATCAGAAGTACTTGACACACGATAAAAACGCTGAATGACACTCGGACGATTGCTAATCCAGCCGTTAGCTGTTGTTTCAGCCTTGCCCATGGATGGCATGATACGCACGTCGTGCATGTATCGTCTGGTAATGTCGTTCATATAGCAGTGCTCGTAAAATATACACTGGTCTCTCAAATTACACGTGTAACCCACCGGTTTTACTTACAGACCTCGGGCCCTCGGTTTCATTACGCCTGTATTTTACGCGTTGTTTCCGATGACGAGTAAATTACACTTGTATGTTAATACAGGTTTGAAATAAACCAGAGCTCCCAAGAGCAGCCTTACCGTTTCATGTCGTCTCAGTTTCTCGAAGGTGCTCATAGGTGTCCGATGATCCTGGCTTCCTGAATGAGTAGCGGGCGCTGTATCAGACCATACGTAGGGCCCGCGAGGCCCTCTCCATTGTCCTTCGAGTTGTAGCGCTCGTCGTGGCGCCGAGCATTGTTAACATCGTCAATGAACATGAGGATTCAGGAGATGACTTTATTTTGACTGGATGACACTAGGGACCCACTAGGGCCATAGCCATACGTACGCAAGTGCCTCCTTATTATGTACAACTATATTTTTTTTCTCCTGGTTTCGTGGCATCACGGTCCCACACCATTGTCAACCTATGTAGTCAATATAAACGAGAGAATTGCACAAGGTGCGGCCGACAGCTGGGACCAAGCAACTCGAGCAGTATTTGTGTTTTTGAGGCGTGAGCACTGCAGAGTTTCTCTTGGCGATGATTTTGTTGTTGTTCAGAGGAGAGCAGGGTATTAACTGGGCGGACTGTGGCCCGTCTAGCCCAGGTCAGATATCTAGCCCAGATAATAATTTTTTCAAGATGAAAATGGCTAGCCCAGCTATACGTCTTTTTGAGGAATACCCAGGCAAGGTCAACTTATTATTCCCCGCCCCGCTAGGCTGCAAATCTTTCCTAGGAGGGATGCATTAGGCTTAACAGGAAAATGGGTTTTAAAAAATAATAAATGGGATGTAATTATAAAAATTGGGCAGTAACTATAAAAAATGCACCAAACACGAAATTAGTTTATACAATATTATTTATGGATTTTGAAAATCTTAAATTTTCATTGTTGCGTGTGCAATGTTTCGTTGGATTTTTACGTAATACAAATTTATATTTAATCTGACTATAAATTTTGGGATAAAAATATTTCAGAGCCCATCAAAATGTGGGAAATTTTATTGAATTCTGTCTTCAACGGTTGGTTGAAATTATTGATCATTGTCCTAGCTAGAAAATGGGCTGTACTTTAGCAAACTGTAAATGGGTTGTTGTAAATTCCATTAGAATTCCAAAATGGGCTGTACATTCTTACAAAAACGCAAATGGGCTATAAGTTCTCTGCCACACACTTGTGGGCCTACTAAGTGACGCGTCCCCTAAAAAAATAAGTTGACGCGTATGCAAGGCTTTGCCAATTTATTATAGTCAACACACGGTTCTAGCAGCAGTGGCTGTTGGATGTCTATCCAACGGATGTCGTGCTTCTTCTTCATTCTCGAATATTCTTAGCTTCGGCCGCCCAAAAAATGATTCCTCCCCCTGACATCTGGGGCGCACCGTTTCGGAGGCTGACCTGTGGGCCTACTAAGTTGGGGCGTACCAAGGGCTTTGTCAACTTAGTCAATAATAAACGTTTCTAGCTTCAGTGACCGTACGATGTCCGCCCAACGGCCGTAGTGCTTCTTCAACCTCTGGTCTTCTTGGTCCAGACGCCCAAAGCAGCGCTGGTCGTGCCTCCTGCTCCTGCCTCCCGTGGCCGGCTGTGCTGCCGCGGAGGCCTCACCGCCCCCATACTACTCCCACCGTTGGCCAGGCCATCCCTCCACTCACCCACACCCCTGTTATTCTGCGGCAACGACAGCCTCACACCGCAGCCGAACCAGTGAACCCTCGTACTCCTCTCTGCGCGGGCTTCCACTGCTACGTCTTCCCCGGCTCTGTGTCGTCCCCTTCCTAGGCCTCGCCGTCGTCCAGACCACCGCCCTGGTGCTCTCGGCGCGGCGTGGTCAACGTGCTTAACGACTGACTTCCATCGGAAGAGTACTGTACGTGGAGAGGCTGACAGCTGGGTCCAGGCGGCCGCAAGGAAGTGCCTCCTTATTACGCACAAAATAATTATTCCTCCACCTTACAGCAGGGACCCACCGGACGGGCCACCTTATTTCACGAAAAAAAACGTTTCCCCCCTGACTGCTCGGACCCATCGGACGGGCCAGCGTATTTCATGAAAAAAATGTTCCCCCCGCTATCAGCTCGGACCCGACGGAAGTGCCTCCTTATTACGCACAAAAAAATGAATACTCCCCCTGCTAGCTGGGACCCACCATGGTGGGAGGCTAACTTGTGGGCCTACTAAGTTGACTGGGACGGAGGCCTTTGTCAACTTTAGTCAATATGAACGATTCTAGCTCCAGTGACCGTACGATGTCCATCCAACGGTCGTAGTGCTTCTTGAACCTCTGGTCTTCTTGCTCCAGCCGCCCAAAGCAGCGCCGGTCATGCCGCATGCTCCTGCCTCCCGTGGCTGGCTGTGCTGCCGCGGAGGCCTCACCGCCCCCTACTATTCCCACCCCTGGCCAGGCCCTGCGGCGACGGCAGCCTCACACCGCAGCCGAACCAGTGAACCCTCGTACTCCTCTCCGTGTGGGCTTCCGCTGCCGCGTCTTCCCCGGCTCCCTGTCGTCCCCTTCCTAGGCCTCGCCGTCGTCCACCACCCTGGTGCTCTCGGCACGGCGTGGTCAACGTGGTCAAGGAACGACTTCCATTGAACATGGACTGTACGTGAAGAGGCTGACAGCTGGGTCCACGACCACAGCAAGGAAGTGCCTCCTTATTACGTGCAAAATAATTATTCCTCCACCTGACAGCGGGGACCCACCGGACGGGCCACCGTATTTCGTGAAAAAACGTTTCCCCCTGACTGCTGGGACCCACCAGCTACACCTTCGCACGCAAGGAAGTGCATCCGGGCAAAAAAAAAACGATTCGCCCCCCCTGACTGCTGGGACCCACCAGCTACATCTTCGCACGCAAGGAAGTGCCTGACAGTCGGGACCCACCTGGTCGAAGCGTACGTAGCGTTGTCATTCTGGACGTGAACGTGTACGTACATATATACTGGTCAATGTACAGGCGCGCACGTGTCGTAGTAGAGGCACGCACGTAGCATGTACACGTACGTATAGCGGCCAGGGTGCAAGAAAGAAAATACGGCCACGTATGTGTACATACGGGCGGGGTCTCGAACGCCTACTCGCGCATACGTACGGTCAGGGCTCGTGTACATGGCTGGGTCGGAACAGAGAAATAGCGTCGTCGTCGTGTTCATGGGGAGGCAACAGAATGCGTCGTGTTCATGGGGAGGCAACGGAAAGCGTTGTGTTCATCGGGAGGGCTTGGACGGAACAGGCGATGGAAACGAGGCCTGGCGTACCGCGGAATGGAGGAAATGGCCTTGTGTTCGACTGGCCACGTTCGAAACGGGATCTTCTTCATCGGGGGGGTCTGGAGTACCGCAAAACGGAGGAAATGGACCTCCTACGGTTGAAATGGGGGTCCTGTTGATCGGGAGGGGTGTGGTGTACCGCAAAACGGACGAAACGGACTTGTGTTGGAGCGCTACGGTCGAAACGAGGGTCCTGTTCATCGGGAGGGGTGTGGCGTACCGCAAAACGGGACTCCACGGGATACTGTTCATCTCCACCGTCGACCCCCTCCAGCCTCCATGAGCTACTGTTCATCCACCGTCGACCTCCTCCAGCCTCCACCTGCGACTGTTCATCCACGGGCTCCTGTTCATCCAGCCTCCATCGCGTGCTACTCCACCGGCTACTGTTCAACCACCCCTCTCTGCGGGCTGCTGTTCAACCACCCCTCCACGGGCTACTGTTCATCCTGCCCTCCACCATCTACTGTTCATCCTGCCCTCCACGGGGTGGTCCTGTTCATCCAGCCCTCCACAGGGTCCTATTCATCCAGCCCCAACCGGCTCGATCGATCGGGGTCCTGTTCATACAGAGGCAACACCACGAGGTCATGTTCATCCACCCCCACAGGGAACTGTTC
>NC_041392.1:627480187-627487435 GCF_002162155.2 Triticum dicoccoides
ATCCAGAGGCAGCATCGATCGGCTTCAGTTAGCAGCAGTAGCGAAGGAATCGCTTGATCGGGTTCAGTTAACAGCCATCGATCGATCGCTCAGGTTCAGTAACGCGTAGCCTGCAGTGCAATCGCTCGGGTTCAGTTAGAGCCCAACGCCTTGCACACACGTGCGTACATGTACGAGAGAAACGTGCATCGCTTGGCCCCCGACCTCCCACCGTAACCGGGAACTCCCTGAAATTTTCCTCCCCCTCGCTTCTACCACAGTTTTTTCTGTCATGGACGGCCCAAAGAATGTCATGCAGCTGCGTCTCCGGCCCGCCCAGGACGAAAAGCCCATTTTCTGTCATGATTTTTTGTCATAGAAGTAGGAGCCCACCACATCTATGATGATACCGGGTTTTGTCACAATTATCGTCATAGAAGTGTCAAATGTATGACAGAAAAAAAATTCGTTCGGCCCAAAATGTCACGGATGTGTCTTTTTTTTGTAGTGCAAGCCCGAGCCACCCGACAGAGGCATCTTGCCTCGCTTAGGAGCCTTTTCCTCCCAATTTTTGTAGGTGGCCCTTCTCTTTCCATGGGGGGAAGAGACGTTGACTTCCCGTTCATTTTTGTCTTCGAACGATGGAATCTTGATTCCCCCGGACATAATATCTGATATACCTTCGGGATGGAGGCCATCTTTGGTCCTCCCACTCTCCGCCTTGCTCTCCTTCGCAGGCACCTGGTATGGAGCCGGGTCCAGCATCCTTGTTAATACGGGATCCGCTGAGCCTTCGGGAAGGGGGGCCGAACACCTAATTAGTTTTGCTTTCTTTATCCAGCCCTGGAAGAAGATAGTTTGCTCAGTAATGTATTACGGCATATTTAAATACGAAGTGTTCGAATGTCAAGTGCTTACCGGGGTATCTAGACGGTTGCAGTCGAGGCCGGCGTCCTCAGTGGTGTCCGACCAATGTTTTCGTTTCCGGAAGAACAACTTCCACATCCCTTTATGCGTAATGCCGAAGAAGTGTTGGAGGGTTCGTGGTCCTTTCGGATTAAACTCCCACATGCGAAGAGGCCTACGCTGGCATGGCAGAGCTCGGCGGACTAGCATTACTTGAATCACGTCGACAAGATCGATGTCCTTCTCAAGGAGGGTTAGGATGCGGCTCTGTAGAGTCTGCACTTCATCAATTGATCCCCAGTCCAGCCCCTTATTGATCCATGATGAAGCTGTAACGGAGGGCCGGAACGGAACGCGGGTATAGCCACCCACTTGGTACTACAGGGTTCTGTGATGTAAAACCACCCTCGCTGCCATTGGTTGGAAGTTTCGGTGAAAGAGCCTTTTGGCCAGAGAGTGTTGGTAAGCTTGCTTACTAATCCCTCCGGTCCTTTTTAGTTCGCATATAAGATTTGTCTGAAGTCAAACCTCGTAAAATTTGACCAAGTTTATAGAAAAAATACAAACATTTAAAATGTGAAATCAACAACATTAGATGCGTCATGACTTTACTTTTCACATTATATAAATTTAGCATTATAGATGTTAATATTTTTTTATATAAATATGGTCAAACTTTACGAAGTTTGACTTCAGACAATTCTTATATGCAGAGTAAAAAGGACTGGAGGGAGTGCAACACCACCACACTCCGCCTGTTCCCCGTCGACTACCTTCGGCTTCACACTAAAGGTCTTAAGCCATAGGCCAAAGTGTGGGGGGATTCGGAGGAAAGCCTCACACGTGATGATAAACGCCGAGACATGGAGGAGGGAATCTGGAGCTAGATCATGAAAATCTAGTCCATAATAAAACATTAGCCCCCGGACAAAGGGGTGGAGAGCGAACCCTAGCCCTCGGAGGAAGTGAGAGGTGAATACGACCCTCTCGCCGGATCTGGGGGTCAGAATAACCTGTCCTTGAGCAGGAAGCCTGTGGGGGATCTCCGCGATCAGGTATCTGGCCGCTCAAAGCTTTGTGATATCCTCCTCTGCAACGGAGGAAGCCACCCATCGACCTTGAGGGCTGGGTCCGGACATGATGGGGAAGCTTGGAGCAATGAAGTCGAACCTTGGGTGCTAGAACTCGAGGTTGGAAAGGCTGAGGAGAGGTTTGGCGTAAAAAGCCAGCCCTTGGTTCCTTTATAAAGGCACCGGGTATTGAACGCCTCCTCCTGGGTCTGAAGACTTGCCTATTCCTAAGGAATATTTCCAACAAGACGGTTGGGTTACCCACGCTCGTATTGATGAGAATCTCGCAATAAGGGTGATGGGTTTCGTAGTAATTTCAAAAAATTTCCTATGCACACGCAAGATCATGGTGATGCATAGCAACGAGAGGGGGAGAGTGTGATCTATGTACCCTTGTAGATCGACAACGGAAGCGTTAACTTGGTTGATGTAGTTGTACGTCTTCACGGCCCGACCGATCAAGCACCGAAACTACGGCACCTCCAAGTTCTAGCACACGTTCAGCTCGATGACGATCCCCGGACTCCGATCCAACAAAGTGTCGGGGAAGAGTTCCGTCAGCACGACGGCTTGGTGACGATCTTGATGTACTACTGTCGCAGGGCTTCGCCTAAGCACCGCTACAATATTATCGAGGACTATGGTGGAAGGGGGCACCGCACACGGCTAAGAATATGATCACGTGGATCAACTTGTGTCTCTAGGGGGTGCCCCTGCCTCCGTATATAAAGGTTCAAGGGAGGGAGGCCGGCCGGCCAGGAGAGGCGCGCCAGGAGGAGTCCTACTCCCACTAGGAGTAGGACTCCCCCCTTTCCTAGTTGGAATAGGATTCGTGGAGGGGGGAAGAGGAGAGAGAGGAGGAAGGGGGGCCGGCCCCCTCTCCTTGTCCAATTCGGACCAAGGGGGGGAGGGGCGCGCGGCCCATCTCTGGCCACCTCTCCTCTCTTCCACTAAGGCCCATAGACCTCCCGGGGGGTTCCGGTAACCTCCCGGTACTCCGGTAAAATCCCGATTTCACCCGGAACACTTCCGATATCCAAACATAGGCTTCCGATATATCAATCTTTATGTCTCGACCATTTCGAGACTCCTTGTCATGTCCGTGATCACATCCAGGACTCCGAACAACCTTCGGTACATCAAAATGCATAAACTCATAATATAACTGTCATTGTAACCTTAAGCGTGCGGACCCTACGGGTTCGAGAACGATGTAGACATGACCGAGACATGTCTCCGGTCAATAACCAATAGCAGAACCTGGATGCTCATATTGGCTCCTACATATTCTACGAAGATCTTTTATCGGTCAGACCGCATAACAACATACGTTGTTCCCTTTGTCATCAGTATGTTACTTGCCCGAGATTCGATCGTCGGTATCTCATACCTAGTTCAATCTCGTTACCGGCAAGTCTCTTTACTCGTTCTGTAATACATCATCCCGCAACCTAACTCATTAGCTGCAATGCTTGCAAGGCTTAAGTGATGTGCATTACTGAGAGGGCCCAGAGATACCTCTCCGACAATCGGAGTGACAAATCCTAATCTCGAAATACGCCAACCCAACGTGTACCTTTGGAGACACCTATAGAGCTCCTTTATAATCACCCAATTATGTTGTGACGTTTGGTAGCACACAAAGTGTTCCTCTGGCAAACGGGAGTTGCATAATCTCATAGTCATAGGAACATGTATAAGTCATGAAGAAAGCAATAGCAACATACTAAACGATCGGGTGCTAAGCTAATGGAATGGGTCATGTCAATCAGATCATTCAACTAATGATGTGATCCCATTAATCAAATAACAACTCTTTGTCCATGGTTAGGAAACATAACCATCTTTGATTAACAAGCTAGTCAAGTAGAGGCATACTAGTGACACTCTGTTTGTCTATGTATTCACACATGTATTATGTTTCCGGTTAATACAATTCTAGCATGAATAATAAACTTTTATCATGATATAAGGAAATAAATAATAATTTTATTATTGCCTCTAGGGCATATTTCCTTCAAAGGGGACACGATCTCTGCTTCGACAGGACGTGCCAATAACAACCACACCTCGAAACATGGAACGGCGGGATAGGAAATGGTTCGAAATAAATAACCGGGTCCGGACACTGTCATTTCGTCCGAAGGCTATCCTGAAGTATTCGGAAAGGGGAACCCGCCTTGCAATGCCGAAGACAATCTTCGCGCCGGACACCTCGTCACTGAAGCTTGGTTCAGGGGCTACTGAGGGAGTCATGGACTAAGGGTCCTCGGGCGGCCGGCCTGTTGGACATGGGCCGGACTAATGGGCTGTGAAGAAACAAGACCGAAGACTCTCTCCTATATCCAAATAGGACTCTCCTTGGCGTGGAAGGCAAGCTTGGCGACCCAATATGAAGATTCCTTTCTCTGTAACCGACCTTGTACAACCCTAGACCCCTCCGGTGTCTATATAAACCGGAGGGCTTAGTCCGGATAGGGTGACAATCATTACCGTAGTCATACAGGCTAGGCTTTTAGGGTTTAGCCATCTCGATCTCGTGGTAGATCAACTCTTGTAATACTCATATTCATCAAGATCAATCAAGCAGGAAGTAGGGTATTACCTCCATAGAGAGGGCCCGAACCTGGGTAAACATTGTGTCCCCTGTCTCCTGTTACCATCGACCTTAGATGCACAGTTCGGGACCCCCTACCTGAGATCCGCCGGTTTCGACACCGACAATTATCTCTCACTAAATTTCAAGGTACAAGTGTTCTCCCTGAGCATGCATCGTTGCTACAGTTCGTCGTGCCAAGACACCACGTGATGATCGGGTGTGATAAGCTCTATGTTCACATACAACGGGTGCAAACCAGTTTTGCATGTGTGGAATACTCGGGTTAAACTTGACGAGCCTAGCATATGCAGATATGGCCTCGGAACACTGAGACCGAAAGGTCGAACGTGAGTCATATAGTAAATATGATCAATTCTCATGTGATGATCGGACATGGTTTAGTTGATATGGATCACGTGATCATTTAGATGACTAGATGGATGTCTATCTAAGTGGGAGTTCTTAAGTAATATGACTAATTGAACTTTAATTTATCATGAACTTAGTACCTGATAGTTTTTGCATATCTATGTTATTGTAGATCAATGGCCCGTGCTACTGTTCCCTGGAATTTTAATGCGTTCCTAGAGAAAGCTAAGTTGAAAGATGATGGTAGCAACTACACGGACTGGGTCCGTAACTTGAGGATTAATCTCATTGTTGCACAGAAGAATTACATCTTGGAAGAACCGCTAGGTGCAAGACCCGCTGCAGGAGCAACTCCGGATGTTATGAACGTCTTGCAGAGCAAAGCTGATGACTAGTCGATAGTTCGGTGTGCCATGCTTTACGGCTTAGAATCGGGACTTCAAAGACGCTTTGAATGTCATGGAGCATATGAGATGTTCCAGGAGTTGAAGTTAATATTTCAAGCAAATGCCCGAGTTGAGATATATGAAGTCTCCAACAAGTTCTACAGCTGCAAAATGGAGGAGAATAGTTCCGTCAGTGAACACATACTCAGAATGTCTGGATACCATAACCACTTGACTCAGCTGGGAGTTAATCTTCTTGATGATAGTGTCATTGACAGAGTTCTTCAATCAGTGCCACTAAGCTATAAAGGCTTTGTGATGAACTATAATATGCAAGGGATGGAAAATACAATTCCTGAGCTCTTCGTGATGCTAAAGGCTGTGGAGGTAGAAATCAAGAAAGAGCATCAAGTGTTGATGGTGAACAAGACCACTAGTTTCAAGAAAAAGGGCAAAGGGAAGAAGGGGAACTTCAAGAAGAATAGCAAGCCAGTTGCTGCTCAAGGGAAGAAGCCCAAGTCTGGACCTAAGCCTGAAACTGAGTGCTTCTACTGCAAAGGGACTGGTCACTGGAAGCAGAACTACCCCAAGTATTTGGCGGATAAGAAGGATGACAAAGTGAAAGGTATATTTGATATACATGTTATTGGTGTGTACCTTACTAATGCTCGTAGTAGCGCCTGGCTATTTGATACTGGTTTTGTTGCTCATATTTGCAACTCGAAATAGGGGCTACGGATAAAACGAAGATTGGCTAAGGACGAGGTGACGATGCGCGTGGGAAATGGTTCCAAAGTTGATGTGATCGCCGTCGGCACGCTACCTCTACATCTACCGTCAGGATTAGTTTTAGACCTAAATAATTGTTATTTGGTGCTAGTGTTGAGTATGAACATTATATCTGAATCTTGTTTGATGCGAGACGGTTATTCATTTAAACCAGAGAATAATGGTTGTTCTATTTATATGAGTAATCATATATACTTAACAAGTTCACCCCCACCATTTGATTTATCTCAACATGCAACATAGACACATCAGCATCCAACCACGTCCAGCCACGTAACACCTTGTAGTCCCAGTCAAGCTCACCTCCTCATGTGTGACAATTTTTTCCCTAAAAGTAAAAAAAGAAATTGTTCCTTATCAATCTCCACTGCCCACGCCCCTGGTCAGACCAAAAGAAGCTCCCTGTGGTTTTTGTACTCTGGCTCCTCCTGCCGCCGGCCTCCCTCGCCAGTGGTTGGCGCCACTTCCTGATCCCATTCCTCCACTCAGGATCATCCTCGCGGCGGCGCTCCGGTTACCTCGTGGCGGCGGCGGCACCAGACGCGGCCATCCCTATCGTGCGCCCCAGTTCCTCCGGGATCCAGCAGGATGACTTCGTGGATGCGACCACCCTCTCGCCGCCGCCCCAGTTCCTGCGGAGGACATCGAGAAGGAGTAGCTCTCCGGTCTACCACCGCCCACTCCCCCCGTCTCCTGGCTGCCACCATGTCCTGAAGCGGGCATCCCCGAGCAGCGCCTGTGAGCACGCCATGGCTCCTGTCCGGTCCCTCCTCTTGCCGCTGGCCTCGAGCCAGACGAGGCTGTCCCCGCCCCAGTACACGCGAACGACATCGGGAAGGAGCAGATCATAGGTCTACCATCGCCCCTCCTCCCACCTCCTCGCTGTTGCCATGGTCATGTCCTCCTATTTTTCTTTAGTATTTTTCCTTTGCTTACACCAACCTACATAGCCCACCGAATGAGCACACGCCTTCATCTGAATTTTTGTTTGCAGTGCTAATTCTGATTTTTTTTGTGTCTTTGGTTAATATGTAGATTAATTTTGCTTGATTGAATAAATAGCCTTCAATTTGAATTATTTTTTTGTTCTCGATATTTTATTCATATCTTTTTTTTGCTTGATTCAATACATAGCTAAGGATGTTAATCC
>NC_041392.1:627487746-627513480 GCF_002162155.2 Triticum dicoccoides
CGTAACTGACAAAGGATCCCACCGCATTGTTTCCTGTCTCCATCACTTCTCATCTCCCCCACTTCCCTTTTTATTATGGTTTATAATAATGAACACAAGTGCACATAGGTATCCAAGTACTTCCTCCATTCCGAATTACTCGTCGCAAAAAGTGATGTATCTAAAACTAAAATACATCTAGATGCATCCATACCCGCGACGAATAATTCGAAATAGAGGGAGTAAATAGTAACGGCTGTTATTAATAGGTTACAGATTTTTGCCCTTCGTCTGCCTCCCACCTTTATCTGAAATAGTTCTTCACAATAATTAATCCCTCTGTTGAAACTGCTCTACATGTCCATTGGTTTAGCTCCACGTTCATTCATCTCTTTAAATTGACTCACGAGGAGGAGCCACCAAAGCCGGGACGCCTATACATCACCTCTAGCCATCAATTCATAGTTGGTATGTATATAGTGCGTTCATCATCTAATGCGCCCACCTGCTCAAGTTGTTGTCTCTGCTACCGGCGTGTGCCCTGGAATAGTTGTCTGCTCCCAGTTTTCATCTTCATATGCTTCCTATTATCCCTGATCTTATGGCTTGAATTTTTCAAGTTATCCTCTAACTCAAAAGGTGCTTGAGGTTTTATCGGCAAGGGCCAACAGTGCTTCGTTGTTTCTTAAGGTATCTTGCTATTCAAACTCATCTCTTGCTATTCAAATGAAACTCCCATATCAGAATTTAAGTAGATACATTGGATAAGCATGCAACTTCTATTTGTAGTATGTAGCATAATAATTTGCTCCCCTGTATTCTTCCATGCAATGTATTTCTTCGACAATATTAGCTATACACTAAGGCAAATTGCCTGAAAAACCTTTCTTCCCTTAAGGAAACTTCCATTTGTATTATCCGCAAAGATGGATAGAGTTGAAAATTCTCCAAGCCATCATATTAGTCCTTCACTCTAATATTTCTTTTCTCAGTAGGCTGATTGTACAAGTTTAACCTCCGCAATAATGCCATTTTTCCGCCATGCATGACAATGTTAATCACACATGCAAGAATCTCAAGAACTACTCTGCTTCCTTCTTAGAATTAGCTATACTATTGCTTAAATCAGAATAAGTGGTCACTAGGTTGATCAACTTCAATTGTACACTGTCAATTCATGATGATCCAATGCATGTATCCGCATGAATAAAAAGTATATCTTTTGGATAGTTTATAATTGTTTCTTTATTACCAATTTATTTTAAGCAACAAATTATTTCACCGAAGCTGTAAGGCCACAAGGTTATACTCCCTCCATTCCACAAAGTAGTGCTTTCTCTATCTACGTGCTTCAACTTTGACCGTAAATTTAACTACCAAGACCGATTGTGGCGGGAGCAAAAATTATATCAGTGAATTCGTATTCGAAAGAAGTTTTCAATTATATAGTTTTTTCTTCCGCCGCAGTTGGTCTCGTTGGTTAAATTTATGGTCAAAGTTGGACCTCGGAAAGCGCGGGCGCACTATATTTTGGAATGGAGGGAGTACCATCCAGCCACTCTTCATTTACTACAAGATCCGCTACATGGGTAGAGCTACATACGACTTGGGTGTACATTTATGGGCAAAGCTACATATGGATTTGGGTGTACAAATGTACACCCATTAGTTTGCAAAAAATTTGAGTACATATGTACTATTCACATGTATAGAACAATATACATATTTTTTTAGGAAATATGAGCAAAATTGTCAATCTTAGGGACTCTCTACACCATTGTTTGGATGTTGGCTCCACCACGAAACCGCTCCAATTCATATATGATGAGAATCTGGAGACGTATTATTCACACATATTCTACTTTAGTTCTTAAGAAATTTAATATTATAAATTCTTCCTGCAACGCACGGGGCATTATCTAGTATCTTTTATGGTCATGCACCCTTGATGAGTGGTCTATTTTTGTTGAATCTCGATTGTAGTGATACACATATTCATAATAATGAAGCCAAAAGATGCAAAGTTAATAATGATAGTGCAACTTATTTGTGGCACTGCCGTTTAGGTCATATTGGTGTAAAGCGCATGAAAAAACTCCATTTTGATGGGCTTTTGGAATCACTTGATTATGAATCACTTGATTCTTGCGAACCATGCCTCATGGGCAGGATGACTAAGACTCCGTTCTTCAGAATAATGGAGTGAGCAACTAACTTATTGGAAATAATACATACTGATGTATGCGGTCCGATGAGTGTCGAGGCTCGCAGCGGGTATCGTTATTTTTTGACATTCACAGATGATTTGAGCATATATGGGTATATCTACTTAATGAAACATAAGTCTGAAACATTTGAAAAGTTCAAAGAATTTCAGAGTGAAGTGGAAAATCATCGTAACAAGAAAATAAAGTTTCTACGATCTGATCGTGGAGGAGAATATTTGAGTTACGAGTTTGGTATTCATTTTAATCAATGTGGAATAGTTTCGCAACTCACGCCACCTGGAACACCACCGCGTAATGGTGTGTCTGAACGTCGTAACCGTACTTTATTAGATATGGTGCGATCTATGATGCCTCTTACCGATTTACCGCTATCGTTTGGAGTTATGCTTTAGAGACGGTTGCATTCACGTTAAATAGGGCACCATCTAAATCCATTGAGACGACACCATATGAACTGTGGTTTAGCAAGAAACCTAAGCTGTTGTTTCTTAAAGTTTGGGGCTGTGGTGCTTATTTGAAAAAAGCTTCAACCTGACAAGCTCGAACCCAAATCAGAGAAATGTGTCTTCATAGGATACCCAAATGAGACTGTTGGATACACCTTCTATCACAGATCCGAAGGCAAGATATTCGTTGCTAAGAATGGATCCTTTCTAGAGAAGGAGTTTCTCTCGAAAGAAGTGAGTGGGAGGAAAGTAGAACTTGATGAGGTAATTGTACCTTCTCCGGAATTAGAAAGTAGTTCATCACAGAAATCAGTTCCAGTGATTCCCACACCAATTAGTGAGGAAGCTAATGATGATGATCATGAAACTTTAGATCAAGTTACTACGGAACCTCGTAGGTCAAGCAGAGTATGGTCCACACCAGAGTGGTACGGTAATCCTGTTCTGGAAGTCATGTTACTAGACCATGACGAACCTACGAACTATGAGGAAGCGATGATGTGCCCAGATTCCGCAAAATGGTTTGAGGCCATGAAGTCTGAGATGTGATCCATGTATGAGAACAAAGTGTGGACTTTGGTTGACTTGACCGATGATCGGCAAGTCATAAAGAATAAGTGGATCTTCAAGAATAAGACTGACGCTGACGGTAATGTTACTGTCTACAAAACTTGACTTGTTGCGAAAGGTTTTTGACAAGTTCAAGGATTTGACTACGATGAGACATTCTCACCCGTAGCGATGCTTAAGTCTGTCCGAATCATGTTAACAATTACCGCATTTTATGATTATGAAATTTGGCAAAGGGATGTCAAAACTGCATTCCTTAATGGATATCTTAAAGAAGAGTTGTATATGATGCAACTAGAAGGTTTTGTCGATCCTAAAGGTGCTAACAAAGTATGCAAGCTCCAGCGATCCATTTATGGACTGGTGCAAGCCTCTTGGAGTTAGAATATAAGCTTTGATAGTGTGATGAAAGCATATGGTTTTATGCAGACTTTTGGAGAAGCCTGTATTTACAAGAAAGTGAGTGGGAGCTCTGTAGCATTTCTAATATTATATGTGGATGACATATTGTTGATTGGAAATAATACAGAATTTTTGGATAGCATAAAAGGATACTTGAATAAGAATTTTCAATGAAAGACCTTGGTGAAGCTACTTATATATTGGGCATCAAGATCTATAGAGATAGATCAAGACGCTTAATTGGACTTTCACAAAGCACATACCTTGATAAAGTTTTTAAGAAGTTCAAAATGGATCAGTCAAAGAAAGGGTTCTTGCCTGTGTTACAAGGTGTGAAGTTGAGTTAGACTCAATGCCCGACCACTGCAGAAGATAGAGATAAAATGAAAGTCATTTCCTATGCCTTAGCCATAGGTTCTATCATGTATGCAATGCTGTGTACCAGACCTGATGTGTGCCTTGCTATAAGTTTAGCAGGGAGGTACCAAAGTAATCCAGGAGTGGATCACTGGACAATGGTCAAGAACATCCTGAAATACCTGAAAAGGACTAAGGATATGTTTCTCGTTTATGGAGGTGACAAAGAGCTTGTCGTAAATGGTTACGTCGATGCAAGCTTTGACACTTATCCGGTGACTCTAAGTCACAAACCGGATACGTATTTATATTGAATGGTGGAGCTGTCAGTTGGTGCAGTTCCAAGCAGAGCGTCGTGGCGGGATCTACGTGTGAAGCGGAGTACATAGCTGCTTTGGAAGCAGCAAATGAAGGAGTCTGGATGAAGGAGTTCATATCCGATCTAGGTGTAATACCTAGAGCATCGGGTCCAATGAAAATCTTTTGTGACAATACTGGAGCAATTGTCTTAGCGAAGGAATTCGGATTTCACAAGAGAACCAAACACATCAAGAGATGCTTCAATTCCATCCACGATCAAGTCAAGGAGGGAGACATAGAGATTTGCAAGATACATACGGATCTGAATGTTGCAGACCCGTTGTTTAAGCCTCTCTCATGAGCAAAACATGATCAGCACCAAGACTCCATGGGTGTTAGAATCATTACTGTGTAATCTAGATTATTGACTCTAGTGCAAGTGGGAGACTGAAGGAAATATGCCCTAGAGGCAATAATAAAGTTGTTATTTATATTTCCTTATATCATGATAAATGTTTAGTATTCATGCTAGAATTGTATTAACCGAAAACTTAGTACATGTGTGAATACATACACAAACAGAGTGTCCCTAGTATGCCTCTACTTGACTAGCTCGTTAATCAAAGATGGTTAAGTTTCCTGACCATAGACAATGATGCATTAGAGAATATCAAAGATGGTTAAGTTTCCTGATAAATAAAGTTGTCATTTGATGAACGGGATCACATCATTAGAGAATGATGTGATGGACAAGACCGACCCGTTAGCTTACCATTATGATAGTTTAGTTTTATTGTTGTTGCTTCTTCATGACTTATACATATTCCTTTGACTATGAGATTATGCAACTCTTGAATACCGAAGGAACACCTTGTGTGCTATCAAACATCACAACGTAACTGGGTGATTATAAAGATGCTCTATAGGTGTCTCCGAAGGTGTTTGTTGAGTTGGCATAGATCAAGATTGGGATTTGTCACTCCGAGTATCGGAGAGGTATCTCTGGGCCCTCTCGGTAATGCACATCACTATAAGCCTTGCAAGCAATGTAACTAATGAGCTAGTTGCGGGATGATGCATTACTGAACGAGTAAAGATACTTGTCAGTAACGAGATTGAACTAGGTATGATGATACCGACGATCGAATCTCGGACAAGTAACATACCAATGACAAAGGGAATAACATGTTGTTATGCGGTTTGACCGATAAAGATCTTCGTAAAATATGTAGGAGCCAATATGAGCATCCAGGTTCCGCTATTGGTTATTGACCGGAGATATGTCTCGGTCATGTCTACATAGTTCTCGAACCCGCAGGGTCCGCACGCTTAACGTTCGATGACGATTTGTATTATGAGTTATATGTTTTGGTGACCGAAGTTTGTCCGGAGTCCCATATGAGATCACGGACATGACGAGGAGTCTCGAAATGGTCAAGAGGTAAATATTCATATATTGGAAGGTTATATTCGGACATCGGAATGGTTCCGAGTGATTCGAGTATTTTTCCGGAGTACCGAGGGGTTACCGGAACCCCCCGGGGAAGTGTTGGGCCAACATGGGCCTAAGGGAGAGAGAGGGAAGCCCGCAGGGTGTGGCCGCGCGCCCCCTCCTAGGGAGTCCGAATAGGACAAGGAGGAGGGGGTGGAGCGCCCCTTCCCTTTCCCTCTCCCTCTCCTTCCTATTCCCTCCGGTGGAGAAAGGAAAGGGGGGGGGGCGAATCCTACTTGGACTAGGAGTCCAAGTAGGACTCCCCCCATGGCGCACCCCTCCTGGCCGCCGGCCTCTCTCCCCCCTCCTTTATATACGTGGACAGGGGGCACCCCAAAGACACAACAGTTGTTTCATAGCCATGTGCGGTGCCCCCTCCACAGTTTACTCCTCCAGTCATAGCATCGTAGTGCTTAGGCGAAGCCCTATGCGGATCACATCACCATCACCGTCACCACACCATCGTGCTATCGAAACTCTGAAAGATCGTGGATGTCACCTAGAGCGGGAGGGGGGTGAATAGGCCCTTTAAAATAATTACGGTTTAGGCTTGAACAAATGCGGAATAAACCTAGCGGTTAATTTGCCAAGCACAAAACCTAAAACAACTAGGCTCACCTATGTGCACCAACAACTTATGCTAAGAAAGACAAGCAACTATGTGATAGCAAGATGTATGACAAATAACAATATAGCTATCTCAAAGTAAAGTGCATAAGTAAAGGGCTCGGGTAAGAGATAACCGAGACACGCGGAGATGACGATGTATCCCGAAGTTCACACCCTTGCGGATGCTAATCTCCGTTTAGAGCGGTGTGGAGGCACAATGCTCCCCAAGAAGCCACTAGGGCCACCGTAATCTCCTCACGCCCTCGCACAATGCAAGATGTCGTGATTCCACTAAGGGACCCTTGAGGGCGGTCACCGAACCCGTACAAACGGCAACCCTTGGGGGCGGTCACCGGTACCCGTCAAATTGCTCGGGGCGATCTCCACAACCTAATTGGAGACCCCGACGCTTGCCCGGAGCTTTACACCACAATGATTGAGCTCCTAACACCACCAACCGTCTAGGGCGCCCAAGCACCCAAGAGGAACAAGCTCAAGGGTACCAAGCACCCAAGAGTAATAAGCTTCTCAACTTGTAACTTCCACGTATCACCGTGGGGAACTCAAACCGATGCACCAAATGCAATGGCAAGGGCACACGGAGTGCCCAAGTCCTTCTCTCTCAAATCCCACCGAAGCAACTAATGCTAGGGAGGAAAATGAGAGGAAGAACAAGAAGGAGAACACCAAGAACTCCAAGGTCTAGATCCAAGGGGTTCCCCTCACATAGAGGAGAAAGTGATTGGTGGAAATGTGGATCTAGATCTCCTCTCTCTTTTTCCTAAAAAACTAGCAAGAATCCATGGAGGGATTGAGAGTTAGCAAGCTCGAAGAAGGTCAACAATGGGGGAAGAACACGAGCTCTACGGATAAGGTTGAATGGGGAAGAAGACCCCCTTTTATAGGAGCTCCTGAATCCAACCGTTATGTGCTCAGTCCGCGCACGAGCGGTACTACCGCTCAGGGGAGCGGTACTACCGCCCGGGAGGTAGAACACGGAGAGCGGAGCGAAACAGAGTGCGTGGCGGAGCCGACTACCATTGGCCGCAGCGGTACTGCCGCTTGGGACAGCGGTACTGCCGCTTATGGCGATAAGCGGTACTGCCGCTCTGGCCCGGCGGTACTACCGATGGGACCGCGCACAACGCCTACCACGAGCATAGGGAGAAGGAATAGAGAGGAGGGCCATTGAGCGGCACTAGGGGTGATGGTAGCTGCGGTACTACCGCACATGAGCGGTACCACCGCTCCTACTGCCGCTGAACCCGACACGAGAAAACCACGTCTCGAGTCGAGGCGGTACCAACGCGGAACCGGAGCCGTACTCCCGCTTATGGCCATGGGCGGTACTACCGCTGTGGGACAGTGGTACTACCGCTTGTGGCGATAAGCGGTACTACCACTCCAGCCCAGCGGTACTACCGCTGGCGCCATCCTTATGCCACTTCCACGAAAGCAAGTAAACTCCACGGAAAACCAGAACTGCCATAACTTCTGCACATGAGCTCCAAATTGAGCAAACTCAAGCTTGTTGGATACAAGACGACGAGTAGCATCAAAACAGCAAAAAGAGGAGTGAAACCTCCAACCGAGAAGAACCGGCAAAACCTCCAACATCGAAAACATCATAGAAGATGCAAGTGAACTCCGTTTTCGATGAACTCGAGCGTGTCAACAAGATGACCATAAGCTCCAAAGCTCACAAAGAGAAGAACCAAACAAGAACCAAAAAAGATGATGCAAGGATGCAATGGTTTGAGCTCTCTACGAACAATACGATCAAGCTACTCATCGAGAGCCCCCCTTGATAGTACGGCAATCGATCCTATAACCCGGTCTCCCAACTACCACTATGAGACCGGTAAAATAGAAAACCTATCAAGGGTAAACCTTTGTCTTGCACATAGTCCACTTGATCTAGATGATGTCGATCTTGACTCCCTCAAGTTGGACCACCTTTCTTGATTGCGTTGGTTTGGTGAAGACTAGTAGATTTCTCCCCCATACTCCACTATGGGTGAGCAACTCTTCCGCACATCTTCACAAGTCCATTGTCACCACAATGGACGGCAAGCTTCAAGCACTTGATCTCTTCGTGATGCATCACTTGAACTTGCACACGGCAACCTAACCCCACGCAGAACTCTCACGAAGACCATGGGTTAGTACACAAAGTGTAATGGACAATGCTTACCATATCATGGGATCACTTGATCCCTCTCGGTACATCTTCTATGCTTTGTGTGTTGATCTACTTGATTCACTCTTTGACTTAGTCTTGATCAACCTCTCACAAGACCAATCTTTGGATAATTCCTTGAATAGCACCTTGGTCGACACCAACTCTCCTTGAAACCAACACATGTACTCCAAGAAAAGCCTATGGACAAAACCTTCAAATATAACTCAAGGCAACCATTAGTCCATAGAGATTGTCATCAGTTACCAAAACCAAACATGGGGACACCGCATGTTCTTTCAAACTCTCCCTCGACCCTCTACTGGATCAAGAGCTCGAGGGACGTCATCGAGTTGAACGTGTTCTGAACACGGAGGTGCCATGCGTTCGGTACTTGGATCGGTTGGATCATGAAGACCTTCGACTACATCAACCGCGTTAACCTAACGCTTCCGCTTTTGGTCTACGAGGGTACGTGGACACACTCTCCCCGTCTCGTTGCTATGCATCTCCTAGATAGATCTTGCGTGATCGTAGGAATTTTTTTGAAATTGCATGCTACGTTCCCCAACACACACCACCCCAATGTACCTTTAGATCACCATTAGCCACTCACCACCAGAAGATTGAAGAGATGGATTTCAGGTTCCCGCACATTCTCTTGGAGAGATGGAAGCAGCTCATCGTATACGCTAATGTTGCTTACAACACTGGCTTAATGAGGATTTCACTTGTAACCTTTACTAAGCCTTGACCTTTACAACCCAACACTTTCCTTCTTGAACTTCCCCAGTTTACAACAATCATCCTTTGACCTACCAACCACCATCGATAGGCTGAGATACTGCTTTGATAGGGCAACCGAGTTAATGACTTGTTTGAGCACCTCCGTCTTGCTCTCAATGTACCCCTTTCCATAGAATATGGAAAAAATTTGAAGGTTCACCCTCTAACCCGATGCCACTTCATACGTCTGCGGAATGTCCCGGAGCTTCAACATACAACATACTATTCACATACGCCTCCATAAAAGTAATGTTCTCGTTCGCGAACTGGAGGTGGGTAACATTGGGGCATGTCCTCCCAAATGACACTTTCTGGATCTCTCGTCCCCCTTGGGGCTGCCAGAGGAGCGCAAAGAAGCCTTCCACGCAGAGATAAAAGGGCAGGGGAAGAGAGGACCCCCTGTGTCGCAAGCCCCTCAAAGGAATAAAACCGTCAGATAAATCACCATTTACACATAAAGGTTACCTTTTATATTCCTCATTTTGATCGCATGAACACACCGTAAGACACTAGCACATCGTCTATAATAAGTCTCCCCGGCATCAATGCACTTTTTACGACTCAAGCAAGTGATCAAATTGCATAATTTAAATACATCATATTCTTCTCTCCTTTTTTTGCCTAAGGATCCCCAACAACCTTTGCTTATTAAACATGTGACTAACACATCTTCATATAATTTCGTAAAGTCGTTAGCACCTTAATAACTTGGCATTTACAGCAGAAACCATTTCAGGGGCTACAGTTCTTTGAGAAGCATGGACTCCGAAGCTAGTGAATTTATGGGATGACAAATTATGCGTCTCCATTTTCTTTTCAAAGAGATCAAATCAGAAAAAGTTAGAAGATCTTATAATAGTGAATGGAGAGAGTAAAAACCAAAAAATAGGATTCCTTGCAGTGTCATAGAACCGCCAACCTATTCTTGTAGGAGTAATGCAAAGTCCAATGTTTTCTCATATGAAAATTCAAGTTAAAATATTTTTATTAGGCAAAAGAGTCTGATTCTATTTGTAATGTTTTAATTACTTTTATGTGTACAGATTATTCTTTTGAAAATGCGTGATTTTTTAGTGGGATTTCTTTTGAACTGATTTTTTAGTTGGACTTGAAAAGGGGTCATTTGACCCAGGATCAAGTACTAGGATTTGTTTACTACTACTCCCTCCATTAAAGTTATACTAAATCAGTGATTTAAAAAAAGTTATACTAAATCAGTGACATTTATTTTGGGACAGAGGATTATTTTTTGAGTCGATAGGAATATTTTCTAGGGTTTTTTTTGAGACAAGGAACATTTTGGTGACGTGTGCTTGTCTTACGAAGCTACAATCTGACCCAGCCCACAACAAGCACACACAAAAGCCCACATTAGACTGTCGATACAATCCCCACGGCCTTGTTTGAAGAGAGCGAGACTGACACTTTAGAGAGAGAGAGAGAGCTGCCCGGGCGGTTCTGGAAGCGAATGGGACGGAAAGCGAGCCGCCTGCGGCGACGCCGCCAGCCGCCAGCCGGCATCAGCCCCACCACGTCGCCGTCGCCTTCGCTTGCATCCTCCTCAAGGTATGCACTCTCCCCGTCTTCCCGCTCCTCTTCACCTGAACCCCAGTTTCTCGTCGCTTTTTCCCTCGTTCATCTCTCTTGTACGCGTCGTTTGCCTACTCTGTCGTGCAACTTGTGCAATCAATCGTTCTCGTGGGAAGAACTCGAATCGCGTCGCCGCTGTCCTAGGTTTAGATTTTTCACTCGATTTCGCCGTAAAGGATACTACTGAGCCTTGGAACCCTAGATGGGATGTGCATGTACGGATAGTATAATTGGTTTGTTGGTTTTGAGAAGAAAATTAGGTCGAGTGTTCGTCGTACCCCAATATGTGATTTGCAAATGGAAAGGAGTACAAAAAGTACCCAAGCAGAAGAACCCGTGAAATTCCAGAGTATCCGTACTGTACATGTCCTGACAGTCGGTATTGGTAGCACATTGTTATTTATAGAGCTATAACTGCAGCTGTTTTATTCAGTGTTTACAGCCAAGCGAAATGTCATAGCGTTTGTCACCATTTCAGTATCATGATCTGAAGATGCAGATGGTTTTCACTGTCACGAAAAGTTTTAACTACAGGGTGGCTTTCCAAAATAAAATTCTTATCTGTGCATGCTGTCATCTTAGCCCTGTCATATAACCATCTTACAAAATAAATCGATCAACTTGCTGCTTATTTGTAAGTGTCGACTTTCTTGACATTTAAGGGATATACAAGATCTGGAGAACAACACGTGCTTAATTGCTTGTCCATGGTCCAAGCATGCTGTCTGCCTTTTTTCATTTGTTACTGGACTAATAATCTTTCTAACCTTTCTGCCTTGAATTTGTTGTGTTTTGCAGAGAGTTTGCCATCATGCAAAGCCCGAGCAAATTGCCTGATCCATCTGTCTCTACTCCCCCAGGAGTGTTGGGGCACCAAGGTTGGGCTGACCTCCCAGATAAACTGCTTCACTCCATTGTTCCTCTGTTGGGATCTTTCCTCGACCTTATCGCGTTTGCTAGCACCTGTGGTTCTTGGCGTGCTGCCTTCTCTTCGTACCCATCCAAACCTACCATCTGCACCAAACTCCCGCCTCTCCTCGTCCGACCCAATGTCTGTGTCGATGCCCCTCATCTCCCTTCCAGCAATGGTTGTCACAAGCTACGCACATGTAAGGTCATTGATCTGGCCAACCAGAACAGAGCCCTCCGCTGCCAGATTCCTCAAGAAACTTTTCAGAGGATGCGTTTTGCTGGCTCTTCCTATGGGCATCTCATCTGCTGCCGCCGAGGAAATTGCCTTGTTGTTGATGTGTTCACTGGTGCCGAGGTTTCACCTCCATCTCTCCCATTCAGTGGTGACTGTGAGCAGGAGTTCTACTTTGGCGGCACCCTGACAGCTCCCCTTGCATCACCCAACTGCCATCTCCTTGTCAGCACACGATCCTCCCTGTTTGATTGGCCAGTTGGAAGTGACTCTTGGTCTGAACTCAAGCTTTCTGATGCACGGATAGATCAGATTGTGGAATCCAATGGTCAGTTCATCGCCATGGATTATTCCCAGAGGATCTACATTCTGAAGTTAGCCCCCCAGCTTGGCCTGCAGGAGATAGCAACTTAGTGGTGGGACGACATGACTGAATGCCCATATCTAAGACCATGGCTGGTGGTCTGCGGTGATATGCTTCTCATGGTTGACCATTACATGAGCTTATCATTTGGAGCACCAGTCTTGTATAAACCCTACCACCTTGATATGTCGACCAGACCTGCAAAATGGGTGGAGGTGAAGAAGCTGGACAATTGGGCACTCTTTGTAGGGGGTGATGTGAGGAGCCCGCCGTTTTCTTGCTTGACCCCAGAGAAGTGGGGAGGGAGGAGCAACTGCCTGTACTACGCCCATTACTCTCAGCCTTGGAGCGTACATGGATTAGGTGACGCGGCAAATGCTGTGTGGGATCCTTCCACCGACCCTGATCTTGTGTACAAGAGAAACTGGTACGGCCAGCTGCAGGCCTTCTGGGTGTATCCAAGCATGTTCTATTCTGATGCTCCAGTAGTGACGGGGCACCAAGACTGGGCTGACCTCCCAGATAACCTGCTTCACTCCATTGTTCCTCTGTTGGGTTCCTTTCTCGACCTTATTGCGTTTGCTAGCACCTGTCGTTCTTGGCGTGCCGCCTTCTCTTCATACCCATCCAAATCGACCTTCTGCACCAAACTCCCGCCTCTCCTTGTCCGGCCCAATGTCCGTGTCCAAGCCCCTCATCTACCTTCTAGCAATGGTCGTCACAAGCTACGCACATGTAAGGTCATTGATCTAGCCAACCAGAACATAGCCCTTCGCTGCCAGATTCCTCAAGAAACTTTTCAGAGGATGCGTTTTGCTGGTTCTTCATATGGGCAACTCATCTGCTGCCGCCGAGGAAATTGTCTTATTGTTGATGTGTTCACTGGTGCTGAGGTTTCACCTCCATGTCTCCCATTCAGTGGTGACTGTGAAGAGGAGTTCTACTTTGGTGGCACCCTGACAGCTCCCCTTGCATCACCCAACTGCCATCTCCTTGTCAGCACTCGATCCTCCCTGTTTGATTGGCCGGTTGGAAGCGACTCTTGGTCTGAAATCAAGCTTTCTGATGCACGGATAGATCAGATTGTGGAATTCAATGGCCAGTTCATTGCCATGGATTATTCTCAGAGGATCTACTTTCTGAAGTTAGCCCCCCAGCTTGGCCTGCAGGAGATAACTACCAAGTGGTGGGACGGCATGACTGAGTGCCCATATCTAAGACCATGGCTGGTGGTCTGCGGCGATATGCTTCTCATGGTTGACCATTACGTGAGCCTATCATTTGGAGCACCAGTCTTGTATAAACCCTACCGCCTTGATATGTCGACAAGACCTGCAAAATGGGTGGAGGTGAAGAAGCTGGACAACTGGGCACTCTTTGTAGGGGGTGATGTGAGGAGCCCGCCGTTTTCTTGCTTGAGCCCAGAGAAGTGGGGAGGGACGAGCAACCGCCTGTACTACGCCCATTACTCCCAGCCTTGGAGCGTACATGGCTTTGGTGATGCGGCAGATGCTGTGTGGGATCCTTCCACTGACCCTGATCTTGTGTACAAGAGAAACTGGTATGGTCAGCTGCAGGCCTTCTGGGTGTACCCAAGCATGTTCTATTCCGATGGCCAGTGATCGTCGATGGGGCAACTACAGCTTGCTGCTCTACCAGCTTCTTCTGGAAACTATCTCTTCCAACAGAGATTTATGCAGCTTAAAAAAAGGTGATTGCTCATAGCGGCAGCCGTACTGAAGCTTTTGCTGTTAGTTTCATCCTTCAGTTTTCAGGACATTGTAGGAGAAGTTTATGGTGGCGTTGGTGATTGCTCAAACCTTCGCCAGTTAGTTGTCATTCAGTTTGCTGTTCAGTCTTTGCACTTTATGGATATGTACTTGACTACGTCGTATTGCTCATCTGTGCTGGAGTTGACAAGCTAAGCGCCCTGTTTCTGCATGACGAAGAGAGTGTTCATGCAAGTGCTTGTGCTCTTATTTGCATCTTAATCTCTTTTATTTCGACAAGCCAATTTCAACAACCAGACTTGCATAGCAAATTTTGCTTGAAGATAGATGATGTGTCCTCTTGAATTCGCTGGGTCTGTGTGAACAAGGCGTTTTGTTTTCAGTTATTGTAACAAGAGTTGCACAAGCACATGCGGTTTTGTTGTGCATGTGTGGTTACTGGTGCCTCAGAAGCAAGGCATCACTGAGGTGTATGCTTTGATTGGTTTGTGTGCTTGCCCTTGGGATATTTGCTAGAGTTTTATAAGCTTGGTGTAACCTGGGTGATTGTGTTCTTCGTGATGCCTGCTACTTTTCAGGCTAATAGGAATGTGATCTCCCCGCGTGAGCGCGCGCCGTGACGAAAAGGCTATGTTGCGTTTTCGAGTAGATAATAATTTCTAAATAGTGATGAAAATTTTTATCTGCTTTGCCGTGTATGTATGGAGGAACTAACATGGCAGCAAGGAACTGTCAGTATCAATATTCAGTATGATCAATTCACGGTTGATGCACATCTAACATGTCTACAAGATGAAAACGATATACAGAGCTGTTGATGTCAGCGTGAAATATCACTTTGCCATTCATACTTCATATGCGCATAGATTTCAAGACACCTGAAATTCGAAATGCATTACCGTTGAAGAACACTAATTTCCCCACAAATGAAGTTAGTATCAGGGGTTGCATCATGAGTTGCTCCACAAAAGAAGGCTTCTTCAAACTTCATATACAAAACAGTAGGGTTCTAACAGAGCCCAGTTTCTAAAACGGGCATTATTTTGATTTTGCACTGTACGGTTAACAAATACTCCTATTTTAATCGAAAGAATATTTAGCCTGTACAGCAGTTCTCTGAGAACATTTTTATCTCCTTGAACATTGCAGTGTTCATCTCTGTACGGGTGTTTGTTCTCTGACAAAACATTGGACTTTGGGTTACTCCCTTCACTGCAAAACAGAGTAAAGATTCTACATTACTCCAAGGAATCGTCCACTTCCATTTTGTAGCAATCAAGTGTCCATTTACATTTCTTCAGTTCCTTTCTGTACACTTGGAATAAAAGTTCAGAGGCAGAGGTGAAAATTGCAGTGTTCATCTCTTAGGCCTTTTTTAGGAATACAATTGGCTTTTATCGTCCCAGGAAAACTCGAGCTCGGGAGTTGTTGCTTTGTTGAAAGAAGAGAACAAATATCATAAGTTCAGGCAGTGTGAACATGTCAGTAATATGTGTTCAAAACTTCAAATGCAAGAGTATTAGACTGAACTTCTCCAAATTCAAACAAGTTAATACTCCCTCCGTTCCAAATTACTCGTCGCAGAAATGGATGTATCTAAAACTAAAATACATCTAGATACATCCATTTCTGCGACAAGTAATTCGGAACGGAGGGAGTACTATTGCACGTAAACCTCATATATTTCAGTGGGCTCTGTACACTTCAGGGATGCTTCGATTTATGAAGAATGAAGAGCTGAAAGCATCTTCATTGTAGAAACAAACAAAAAAAGCACCTTGATTCAGCAGAGCCAGACATGAGACCCTACAGCGTATGTAACCTTTTTTTTTTTGCGAGATCGTATGTAACCTTTTGACTAAAGGAAGATGCATCACACTTGAAAAGTAAAAAGAAAAAAGAATATGCAGCACTCTAGCTGGTTACTTAAAAGAAAAGGAAAAATAAAATTATAGCAGGAACTGTTGCAGTTTAATAAGGGAATATGATTTGAGCAAGGCATGTGTGTTAATAGAGTGCGATGTGTCAAGGATGAAACACTAATTTTGTTGAGTAAATCCATTCATCAAGTAAGATGGTGCTGCATAATACACTTTGTAAAGAAGAGGATTGCATGTACTCCCTCTGTAAACTAATATAAGACCTTTTAGATCACTACAGAGTGAGTAGAAGATAAGGGCAAAAACACTAGAGAGCTGACAAGCATGTCTAGCGCGGCAGGCTAGCGGATGCGAGGAACTCCTGCTCCAAGCTATAGCACGCGTTTTGGTTACGCTGAGATGTTACATGATAAGTTCTCCCGGCTAGGTTCATGGCCATGGACTGGTGGCCTTGCATCTCATACTCAATGGCTGAATCAGCCTGAGATGAATTCGTCCAATTCATTCGGAGTTGCTGCAATGCTGTCTCGACTTCCTTCATTGTAGGCCTTTCCTCACCTTTTAGCCTCAGGCACTTCTCCGCAAGAGAAGCAACCCCGTTGATCTCTTCGTCGGCCGCTTCTTCGAGAACTTGTGCAGCCACTATTTCTTTGGGTTGCCTCGACCTGATCTCTGAGAGGAAATAGTTACACAAGCTCTCGGCCATTCCCGACTCAGCTGTAAAAACAGGTTTTTTCCTGATAAGAAGTTCTAGGAGTACCACACCAAAACTGTAAACGTCACTCTTCTCATTTAGCTGCTTAGTATGGTAATATTCTGGATCTAGGTAGCCAAATGTGCCTTGCACATTTGTGACAAGATGAGTTTGATCAATGGGGACAGTTCTTGAAGCGCCGAAATCCGAAACCTTTGCAGCATTGTTCGCGTCCAGGAGTATGTTAGAGGACTTCACATCACGATGGAAGATTGAAATCGAGGCTGCAGAGTGGAGATAACACAGAGCACCCGCAACTTCTGATGCTATTCGAAGACAGTCATTCCATGCCAAAGAAACTATGTTGCTAGGATCATGATGGAGAATTTCAAATAATGAACCATTGGGAATGAAGTCGTACACTAGTAAGGGGACCTCAGTTTCAAGACAGCACCCGAAAAGTTTCACGATATTCCAGTGGTTTATCTGAGAGAGGATTGCAACCTCGTTGATAAAATCGCTGATCTCACCTTCCCTGATAATCTGGGATTTTTTTATGGCTACCACATGCTGGTTTGATAAGATCCCTTTGAAGACCGTGCCATGCCCTCCGCGTCCAAGGATGCGTGCAGGATCAAAGTTATTTGTTGCCCTTTTAAGCTCTTCTATTGAGAAAATCTTAGTATTCTCACTCGCATTTTGATCTGCTGATATCAACTGTTGTAAGAGAAGGCCCTTGTTCGTCCGGAAATACTTCCTTCTTAGTTTCTTCTGGACATCTCTTTTCCATCTTCGAATGAGAAATATTGCACTTACCCCAAATAGTAACATGCCAAAGCCACTGCTAAGCCCAGTTACAATACCTACCATAATGAAATTGATGCATCAGTCCTATATCTTGATTATGTTTTGAGAAGAATCGAGCATGCAGTATATATTTGCTCACCTAAGAAGATATTTTGCTTTCTTACTGGACTGCACTGCATTTTTGTAATATCATATTCTGTATGATCAGGGCACTTGGTGCAGGTGTAGTTTCCCATAGTGTTCTGGCAATTCCCTTTGCAAAGTCCTGGTGTCCGTTTGCACTCATCAACATCTGTAACCATATCTCTGTCAGGAGATACATAACATTTGTACAAATAATAAACTACAGTTGTAAAGATAAAGAGAAAGGGAGTACCTTCACAACCATCTGGGATGTATGGATTTCCTTCAAAACCGTGCAAGCATGCGCACCTGTATCCAACATAACTTTTGTTGGAGCTGATGACACCCAGGCAGGAGCTATGGATACTTAGGCCCTGTTCGGCACTGGCCCAGCTCCGCAGAATACGAGGATCTGCGGAGTACCTCTTCGGCCACTCCATAATTTTAAACTGTAGCTCCGGCCGCTCCGGGAGAGAGTCGAGGAGTGGAGAGCCTCCGAACGGGCCTTTACACACGCATATCCAGAGGAGTTTTTTTGGCTTCTTGGCATGTAAGATCATCAACAGCCCATCTCACCGAAGCTGATTCCAGGGGATCAACATACAGGGTTGGTTCTTGAAGTTCTGAAGGTTGCAATATGGTGTTAAATATCTCCTCCCCAAAACTTGAGTCATATTTGATTCCCAGAAGCCCCTCACTGACATTTATGTATGTCACATCCATGAGGCCGCCATAATCCCGGAGAATGGGTACTGTAGTGTCTGAGCAGTCGAGCTGAAAAGTTTTCCTCGCAGAACAGCCTTCTTCTATGCCGAAAGGAAATGGGACACTGATATTCCCACACTGTCGAGAACAATTCGCCTTTCTTGGTCTTGAATTATACTCTATTCAAAAGAATTTCAATTTTGTCAGATACTGTCTGGAGAAAAGAATCTTCAGATTAGCTAGAAAGCAAGATTATTATGTGTAGCCTAGCACAAAAGGAAATAATTTTTTACCGGAATGAACCTCCACATACAAAAAGTGTCAGGTTGTAGTGTCATAGTTAAAAGACCAAAGGCTAAAATCATGTGTATCATTTCAGAAAAGCTGATGCTTATGAGACTAGATATGCCCCAAGTTTATTTGCTAATTCACTTCTTAATGGGATATATATTTTTAAAAATTAATTGATATATCTTTTATAATCCTGGAGTTACTTTTGTAGAAGTACATATGCTCTTGTTAAGGTGTGAATCCAAAAGGAGCAAGTTATGTCCTGACTGACAACAAAAACTCCTGCGACAAAAACCTTTCATAAAAGACACATAAAAGACATGATGGAGGAGATTACTGTGGTCAGGCGAGCAGCCATCGGAGATATACGGATTGCCTCCATAACCGCTATTGCACCGGCAGACATAACCAACATCAGGAAAAGTAACCGTGCATTCGCTGTGTTTGCTGACACATGCATAATTGCTATTTTTCATGCTCCTGGAGCAGTTCGTTTGGTCCACGATACTCCATCCAATTTCTGTCGCAATATTTATGTTGATTGTATCCCACAAGATGCTGAGATGAGACTGTGTTTTCATCTTACTTGTTTTGTGGCGAACAAACTGTACCTCGACGGTATGAACAAATATATCTGCATGTACGGAGCACGACCCAGGCCCACTAGGATCCTGCCTGTACACTTGCTCTGCAATCTTTTTGCTGGGACAGGTTACCTTACAAACCAACCTAAGATTACCAACATCTTTATCTACCAAATACACATCCAAGTCACAAGCAATGATAGTAAGGAACATCGACTCGAAAACGGTAAAACTATTCCCCGGAGTCCATGACATGTTGTAGCCATCGACATCAGATTTCATTGGGATGGTTTTAGAAAAATTGACCGGAAAAGCATTCAGCGTCATGCCACCGGCGTCAATATTGGCGACAACCTCGGTTGTACTACCATCATCCAAGAAGAGTTTTGGGGGATGAGTGGTGTGGTTGCAAACTAAACTGAAGTCAGAATTCCTGGAGCAGCCAGCTTCTATGCCGAATGGGTAGGTGAAGGTCACGTTACCACATATACTTGTACAGTTGCCAGTAGATGGGAGAGTAAAATTTGAAGAACCCGTGCCGGTGCTGTCGCCATGGAGGGACCTTGTCCTTAACCGACCCAACAAGCGGTTCGGAGGCTGAGCGGTGTTCCCGTCTACGGTTCTCAAAACCGCAGATGCTCGTGCTTCGGTCATCACTATCATGGCAAGTATCCTTGCAAGTACGAGCAAAGCAAACATGGCATGAACTGGGCGATTCACACCTATGCTAAGCTTGAGAGCTATTCTGTATTTCGTGTGTGGTAGTAATTGGCCATAGAATACCACAGCTGGTGAAGCTCTATTATAGATGCCTGACGGGCACTGAAATTCAAAGATGTCAAAATCACTGATGGGCCCCTGTATTGTGTTACTAACAGAGGAAAGTTTTGCTTTGTCCTCTCAGGGTAGGAAGTTTCCTCATTGAGTCAAAAAAAAAGACATGATAGTATTCACATTAAGGGCAAAAAAAAAGCACGATACTCCGGTATGGCAGTATATCAACCATGTGTTAACTATACAACGACAACAGGGGGTGGGCTCGAAATGATGAATCATTAAGCTAAATTGAGGTCAATACAGCAGATATGTTATGGTACTCTGGTCTCTCTGTACACTTCAGCTGTGTAAGTAAATAGTACTACCTCCGTAAACTAATATAAGAGCGTTTAGAATACTAAAGTAGTAATCTAAACACTCCTATATTAGTTTACAGAGGGAGTACTACATAATACTCCTAGTAGTATAGAAAATCAACAAAGAGATAGGGAGGTACCTTGTTTTAGAGATATACGCCAATCATCAAGTGACCTTGCCCATCAAAATTTGCAAAGTTAGCGATGCGCTAGTAAGTTGAAAGTGATCGTTAGCATTCCAGAATATCATACGCACCACTGCCCACAGATAAGGTACTACAGTTTTTCCACCAGGGTTGAATGAACTGGAATCGAGCGACGACAACGACCGGTTGTTCGTTCGCAAATCTGTTGAAAAATCGTAAGCTATGCTACATCAATCATCACTTACTCGATAGACTGTTAAGGTGGGAACTAGTCGATTACCAGCTATGATGTGGCCTGCATCCGCCCCTGAGCCCCACTTGCCAGTGCCGGGCGCCGGCCGCCAGCCGCCAGCCGCTGGATGGTGGCCGGCGGCTGCCCGTCGCTGGCGGTCCCCTTCTCTCCCGCAGCGCAGCGAGCCCAAATGTACGAGACGACTATAAGTCACGGGCTGCCCATCTCTTGTGAAGAGCCTCAAGTCTTTCATGACCAACTCTTATGGATGGGTAGTCATTGTTGAATTCACATCAAAAGAGGAATAATATCACAAACTTCTTAATGATTCAGGGGTCTGGCGGCAAGATAAGGAATTGAAGGATCATATCAGAGACTATTTTTCTCATCTTTTCACATCAAAAGTATTGCAACCGAACCATGAGGTTCTTTTCCTTGTTCAGAGAAGAGGTGACGACTGAAATGAATAAGGCCTTTCTTGCCGAAAATCCTTTTCTGAGCCCAGGCTCATCTGCCCTCGCGTTGAAGAAAAAATAAATCAAAACAAATACTAGATTTTTTTTTTTGCATAGTAGATAATTTGTTGCGTGAGGTCCACTCTCATTTTCAATTCATTTGGACATCTGAACAGCTCTCGGCAAAAAAAAAAAACAAATTTGAAGTTTGTAAAAAAGTTTGCCGTTCATGTACTGTTCTAACCCGATTTGTTTTTTTGCTAAGAGCTACTCAGATATCCAAATGATCTGAAAATTGGAGCGGTCCTCACGCAATAAATTATCTATCACGCAAAAATATTGGATTTTTTGTGAATTGTTTTCTGACCGTGTGCAGATGAGGCTGGGCACCGAATTGCTGCACTCCTTCCTTACTATGTAGAAGGTTTTGCGAGCGGTTAATACTTGTACTATCCTTTCTGGATGGAATGACATTGCGATTGTGATGATCCTCAAGGTTAACTCATCAGAAAAGGTTACCTAATTTAGGCCGATGTGATGTGGTGTATAAGGTTATTGCAAGATGGTGGCTACTTGTCTGTAGGTTTTTCTTCCAGAAATTATTAATCTGACCCAGGGTGCTTTTGTTCCCGGAAAAATGATTACGGATAATGTTTTAATGACCTATGAATGTTTCCATACAATAAAAAATAAGAAAGAAGCGAAAGAGGGGTTGTGTGCTATCATAATCGATGTGCATAAAGCTTGTGATAGGGTTGAGTGACCTTTTTTGAAGGAGATTATGCTAAAACTAGGTTTTTTGGAGAACTGGGTAAATGTTATTATGTAATGTGTATCCACTGTTGAATATCGGGTTCAGTTTAATGCGGAAGAAAGCTGAAGTTTCAAGCCTATGAGAGGATTACGGCAAGGCGATACCCCTTATCTCCTTATTTGTTTCTATAATTTACGGAGGGTCTGACTGCTCTATTGATGCGTGCGGACGAGAATGGAAATATTTTGAAAGTGAAAGTTTGAAGAGATGCCCCCTTCGATCACAAATCTTCTCTTTGCCAATGATTCGTTGATCCTCATGATGGCTAATATGCACAATGCTAAGACCCGGAGTCAATTTTGGATTTGTATTGTATCGCTTCGGGGCAAATGGTGAGTGTCGAAAAGTCTAGTATATTTTTAGCCTCAATACAAGTGTCGAGGTTAGAGAACAAAAGTGTACCACTCTGGGTATTTTGACCGAGGCTCTCAATGACAGATACTTAGGTCTGCCAGCCAATGTTGTCTTCGATAAAGCTGATTGTTTATAGTATTTGGTTGATGCGTTGTCTTGGATAAAGCTGATTGTTTATAGTATTTGATTGATCGTATTATTACGAAAATCACTGGTTGGAAGGAAAATTTATTATCTGTTGGAGAGAAGGAAGTTCTTCTCAAGTCTGTTGTTCAAACCATCCGCACCCATGCAATGTCGGTCCTTAATTTTTTTACAAAGATTTCAACATAATTGTTGATGCGATGTCGTATTTTGGGTGGGGAGACGAGGACAACTTGAGAAGGATGCATTGGATGGCTTGATGGAAAATGTGTGCCCTAAAGAATCAAGGGCGATGGGCTTTTGTGATAGGCTAGGCGGTTTCTTGAGAACCCAGACTCCGTATGTGCTACTATTTTGAGAGTGAAGTACTTCCCTGATGGCGATTTACTGGATGCAAAGTTAAAAGAAGGATCCTCATTCACTTGGTAGACTATAATAGCGGGAGTGAATTCTCTGAAACATTGGTCTATACGGAGAGTTGGGAATGGTTAGAATATTGATATCTAGAATGACTCTTGGATCACAAATTATGGGGATATAAAAGTCATCTGATTTCTCGGGTTGCAGATTTTATTGATCCGGTTTCTAATAACTGGGATGATGATCTGGTTAGACAAACATTATGGCCCATTTATGCACAATGCGTCCTTGTTATCCCTCTCCCTCATCATGATATGCCGGATTTTGTCACATGGAGTTATATGAAAAATGACATGTTCTCATAGTCAACGTGTTGGGAAACGTTGCATGGAAAACAAAAAAAATTCTACACACACGCAATGATCTATCCATGGAGATGCATAGCAACGAGGGGAAGAGTGTGTCTAAGTACCCTCGTAGACCTTAAGCGGAAGCGTTTATTAACGCGGTTGATGTAGTCGAACTTCTTCGCGCTTCAACCGATCAAGTACCGAACGCACAACACCTCCGCGTTCTGCACACGTTTAGCTCGGTGACGTCCCTCGCCATCTTGATCCAGCAAGATGTCAAGGTAGTAGACGAGTTCCGTCAGCACGACGGCGTGGTGACGGTGATGGTGAAGTGATCATCGCAGGGCTTCGCCTAAGCACTACGAAACTATGACTGTGGGAGTAAACGGTTGAGGGCGGCGCCACACACGGCTAACAATTGTCTTGTGTGTGCCAGGGCCCCCCACATATAAATAGGTGGGGGGAGAGGGAGGCAGCCAAGGAGGTGCCCAAGTAGGCCAAATCCTAGTTGGGGGCCTTCCTATGGCTGGCGCCCCCTTTCCTTATTTACCGGAGGGGGAAGGAAAGAGGAGGGAGGAGGGAAGGAAGGGGGAGGCCGAATCCCCCCTTTCCTTATTGGCCCATATGAGGGGCGCACCAGCCCCTGGTGGCTGGTGCATTTCCCCTCTTGGTCCATTAGGCCCATATCTTTTGATGGGGGTGCCCGGGACCCCTTCCGATGACCCGATATGTACCCGGTACCCTCTGGAACACTTCCGGTGTACGAATACTATCGTCCTATATATCAATCTTTACCTCTCGACCATTTTGAGACTCCTCGTCATGTCTGTGATCTCATCCGGGACTCCGAACAACATTCGGTCACCAAATCACATAACTCATATAATACTATATCGTCATCGAACGTTAAGCGTGCGGACTGTCGTGGAATTATCACGAAAGATGTCCTTCATGTCAAGACTTAGTCGTGAGGCCAACGCATCCATGTTGTAGCTTGAAGGGGTTGGTCAGAATCGAGAGACGCAAGGTTTTACCCAGGTTCGGCCCCTCACGATGGAGGTAAAAGCCTACATCCTGCTTCATTAATATTGATGATGATGAACATGATTACAAGGGTGCTCTATCTCGAGAGCTATAGACTTGTTTGTCTAACCCTAATCTATCCAACTCATGGAACTTGTCCCTCTTGGCGTGCCCTGCCCCTCCTTATATAAGTTGGAGGGGCGGGTTACATGTGGAGTCCTAGTAGGACTAGGACTACTCTATTACAAGTGGAACCCTAGTCTTACTTCCTTTGTAAGAGAATATTCATTATGCCTTAAACAGGCCCACCATAACATGAGTCAGCCTTCCATGAGCCGCCTTCTGGGCCACCGGGTCTTATCGCTCTTCTGACCCGCCTGTCAGGTCATCAATGAGCCGCCAACTTTGGGCGGGTTACTAGTCAGTCGCCGGGTCAGGACAGGTCACTAGTGAGTGGCCAAGTCCGGTCGGGTCATACATCCGGCCGGGTTACACCGCAGGGTATATCCCCGACATTAGCCCCCAGCTTAATTTGGATTTTATCCATGTTAAACTGATCCTGCAAAATAAACACAATAACAAATTTGACAGGTTGTGCTCCGGGTTAAAAATTCTTGTAAGCCGGCACCTGATCATCCTTAAGTCCTCGTCATTTCCTTCTTCTGGAAAGTCCAGGTCAATAGGCCAGCCTGATAATCAATTTGCTGACATTGGTTTCTCGCAGAAAAATATTGTGAAGAATAATTCATTTGATTCAGCTCCCAATGCTTAACAAGAAATATTGGTTTTGAAATACTCATCTGATTTTCAGCCAGCTTGAAGATGTAGAACTTGCCGGTTTATCATTGCCAAAATTGTCGGTTTGTAAATATTGAATGCACCGAGTCATAATTGTTGCTAACATCAAGCTTGAAAATGTACCTATCTTATATGCATATCACTTGTAGGCCCCAAGTCTTAAGAAGGGAGCGTAGTAATAGCTTAAGACTTGCTTCAATATAAATGTCGCAACCTTGAAGAAATTCGGGTTGTTCATCTCAGTCACTGGTCATAAACTGAATATTCCACATATGTAGCCCCCAAGTGCCGAGTTGTCATGCTTGCAGCAACCTGGGACTTGTAATTGCCTTATGCTCATAAAAACTTCAACCAGAGTAGCCCCCAAGGGCCGGGTCATTATCCAATAATGAGCAGGGACTTTGTAGATATGATCATGTAGACTTGAACATCAACATGTAGCCCCCAAGGGTCGGCTCAGCAAGACAATACTGAGCTAGGACTTTATATATACTTCATTGAAAATAACATCATATGTGAAGGCTGATTAAACTCATGCACTTAGTATTGCATAGCTAGCCATGGGCTAATATAGTACACGAGTAGACGTACAGTTTCAGAAGCAGAACAAATTACATGCATACACCTTTCATCTTCTAGACTGTTGGCTAATCCTATTCCACTAA